>NC_084553.2:57145950-57188450 GCF_033978685.3 Nerophis lumbriciformis
CAAAAACGTGCATCTCAATCGCCTGTCAGAAGCGATACAGCTGGTCGCGCATCTAAGCGGTGTTGACACCCGGCAAAAGTAAGGAGAGAAAATTGAAGAGAAAGGTATTTTAAGTTGATTAAGGCATTTCTTGTTCAAGCCTGTGTAAACTACCCTACTTTTTTTGACATTACTACCGACAATAACGTCTACTTTACCTCGTGTGCGTCTTCCAACCTTCGATAAAACCGCTTGTGGGTTTAATCCTTGTACTCCAGTTACCTCCCACATTCCAAAAATATGCATGTCAGGTTCATTGGCGATTGTAAATTGTCCATAAATGTGAATGTGAGTGTGAATGACTGTTTGTCTATACCAGGGGTCGGCAACCCGCGGCTCCGGAGCCGCATGCGGCTCTTTGATTACTCTGATGCGGCTCAGCAGCTTACTTGCTGAACCCCCCCAATTTCCCCGTGAGACTTCCGAATTTCGGTGCCTCTCGCAGAATACTCCCGGGATTAATATTCACCGATTTTCACCCTTACAGCTATAATAAGGGCGTGCCATGATGGTACAACATTTGGCACCCTCTACAATCTGTAATAACGGCGTGTCAACCCATCACTTGTTGTACAATATACATCTTCAACTTGCTCACATACGTGACAGCAAGGCATACTTGGTCAACAGCCACACAGGTTACACTGACGGTGACCATATAAAACAACTTTATCACTCTTACTAATAATGCGCCACACTTTGAACCAAAACCAAACAAGAATGACAAACACATTTCGGGAGAACATCTGCACCTTAACACAACATAAACACAACAGAACAAACACCCAGAATCCCATGCAGCCCTGACTCTTCCGGGCTACATTATACACCCCTGCTACCACCAAACCCCGCCCCCACCCCAACCCTGCTCCCTCACACATCATATATATATATATATATATATATATATATATATATATATATATATATATATATATATATATATATATATATATATATACTGTATATATATATATATGTATATACATATATATATATATATATATATGTATATATATATATATATATATATATATATATATATATATATATATATATATATATATATATATATATATATATATATATATATATATATATATATATATATATATATATATATATATATATATATATGTATATATATATATATATATATATATGAAGTGCACATACATGTAGGAATCACATTCAACTAATAATATAGTTTGGAATAAACTGGAAAAAAAGCAATATAATTATGCAGGATGAAGGTTGATCTCTAATGTCTTAGCTTAATGCTAACGAAAAATTAACAAGCTCATTGACAGACTAACTAAAATTAGCATGGCGAATGTGTGTGTATATATATATATATATATATATATATATATATATATATATATATATATATATATATATATATACACACACACATTCGCGATCAAAAGTTTACATACATAAGAACATATTGTCATGGCTCAAACGTTATCTATAGCGGGGGTGAAACGGTGGGACAATGTGAGCGGAAAAATTAAACTGTCTTCTAGCCTAAGAGTGTTCAACCTTGCGGTAAAAAATGTGTTGTTGGGGAAACTATCAAAAACATGACTAGTTGTTTGGACTATCTCAACTGTGGGACACAGGTGCAAAAGAACTCACTGTGGAATAAGGGACGTAACACACCAGACAAGGTTTCAGAAGACAAAAGATACCCAGGGAAGATGGTGCTAATCTCATGGTTGCTTAATGCTATTATATCCATATTGGTGTATGTATACTGACTTGTCATTATCATCCATTATCATATGTTATACTTGTTCTGAAATTGTCATGTATCTATCAAATCTGCTGTTGAAACTTGGACTATATAACCAACATATATAACCAGCATATAAATTGATTGTAAATTAGGGGCGGGGCATGGATAAACATTCTTGGCAGTATAGCTGGGTTGGTAGAGTGGCTGTGCCAGCAACTTGAGGGTTCCAGGTTCGATCCCCGCTTCCGCCATCCTAGTCACTCCCGTTGTGTCCTTGGGCAAGACACTTTACCCACCTGCTCCCAGTGCCACCCACACTGATTTAAGTGTAACTTAGATATTGGGTTTCACTATGTAAAGCGCTTGGAGTCACTAGAGAAAAAGCGCTATATAAATATAATTCACTTCACTTCACTTTTCCCCGCATCCCATTTCGGTGGGTGCCGTTGCATGTCTGTCAAATTACAAAGAGTGATGAAGTGTTGCTATATATGTCTGTCTGCCGGAATAAATAAATACATTCATTCAAGTACAAGTAGCTACGTTCTGGCACTGGAACGCAGGACACGCTGGCTTATGAAGGCAGGAGACTCATCAGCGTCAGGTGTGTTGATAGCAAAGCGGGCAGCTGGCGGAAACATTATCCACATATTTTAGTTAATAAATGAATCATTGAATTAACATAATACAAATCAAAGTTTTTTTCTAATGATAGGTCTATTTGTATTTCAAACCAAAACCTTTCTCCTTATTAAAAATTTCCGACCTATAACAAAACTTACCTCACCGACGTCTTATTAATGTAATGTCTAGTCAAGCCTGCATTCTAATGATATGACGGAAGGTGTCTTTGGAGCCGATTGGTCGTCCATGGTGGAAATCTTCACACCAATGCAGTCAAAATAGTCAAACTAGGTTTTTGAGAATATACTTATTTTAAGGTATATTTGGGTTCATTGAGGTTAGCTAATTAGGGACCGAGTCCCTTTGGGACAGAGGACCCTATTGAATTTCTAGCGTTTTATTATTATACCGCCGCCTCTTTGAGCTGTAATTTGACCCCCTTAACATGCTTCAAAACTCACCAAATTAGACACACACATCAAGACTGGCGAAAATTGCGATCTAATCAAAAAACCAAACCCCAAAACTCAAAATTGCGCTCTAGCGCCCCCTAGGAAGAAAACACAGACTAAACTGCCTCTAAATCCCAAGTAGGTTTGTCGTAGAGACATGAAACAAAAACCTCTATGTAGCTCTCACTTAGACCTAGATTTTATACACTGACAACCCCCAGCAAAAATCAACAGGAAGTTTGCAATTCCCCCTTCAAAACAAAAGTTGTGTAAAAACAGTCCACCTTTTTTCAAACCTTATCTCCTCTGAGCGCGTTTGTCGTGTCGGCTTCAAATTAGCACAGGAGAGAGATTGAACCCTTCTGATTAAAAGTTGATGAAATAGTTGTAATTACTGCTCCGGTTTGGATTTTATGAGCCCTCAAAGTCGGTCCCGTCCATCGCTGCTTGCAGCTTTAATTTGACTTGTTTTGGAAAGTCTTGACAAGCCGCATTTTCTTGTTCTATTGGCAGATAATTTTGCTTAGTTCAAATAAAATACCCCTTAATTTTTGTAATTTTTTGTCTTGTTTTTGAACACTGACTTTTTGTTATGTATAACAAAACCTACCCCAAGCCTGCGTTCTAATGATATTACGGAAGGTGTCTTTGGAGCCGATTGGTCGTCCATGGTGGAAATCTTCACACCAATGCAGTCAAAATAGTCAAACTAGGTTTTTGAGAATATACTTATTTTAAGGTATATTTGGGTTCATTGAGGTTAGCTAATTAGGGACCGAGTCCCTTTGGGACAGAGGACCCTATTGAATTTCTAGCGTTTTATTATTATACCGCCGCCTCTTTGAGCTGTAATTTGACCCCCTTAACATGCTTCAAAACTCACCAAATTAGACACACACATCAAGACTGGCGAAAATTGCGATCTAATCAAAAAACCAAACCCCAAAACTCAAAATTGCGCTCTAGCGCCCCCTAGGAAGAAAACACAGACTAAACTGCCTCTAAATCCCAAGTAGGTTTGTCGTAGAGACATGAAACAAAAACCTCTATGTAGCTCTCACTTAGACCTAGATTTTATACACTGACAACCCCCAGCAAAAATCAACAGGAAGTTTGCAATTCCCCCTTCAAAACAAAAGTTGTGTAAAAACAGTCCACCTTTTTTCAAACCTTATCTCCTCTGAGCGCGTTTGTCGTGTCGGCTTCAAATTAGCACAGGAGAGAGATTGAACCCTTCTGATTAAAAGTTGATGAAATAGTTGTAATTACTGCTCCGGTTTGGATTTTATGAGCCCTCAAAGTCGGTCCCGTCCATCGCTGCTTGCAGCTTTAATTTGACTTGTTTTGGAAAGTCTTGACAAGCCGCATTTTCTTGTTCTATTGGCAGATAATTTTGCTTAGTTCAAATAAAATACCCCTTAATTTTTGTAATTTTTTGTCTTGTTTTTGAACACTGACTTTTTGTTATGTATAACAAAACCTACCCCAAGCCTGCGTTCTAATGATATTACGGAAGGTGTCTTTGGAGCCGATTGGTCGTCCATGGTGGAAATCTTCACACCAATGCAGTCAAAATAGTCAAACTAGGTTTTTGAGAATATACTTATTTTAAGGTATATTTGGGTTCATTGAGGTTAGCTAATTAGGGACCGAGTCCCTTTGGGACAGAGGACCCTATTGAATTTCTAGCATTTTATTATTATACCGCCGCCTCTTTTAGCTGTAATTTGACCCCCTTAACATGCTTCAAAACTCACCAAATTAGACACACACATCAAGACTGGCAAAAATTGCGATCTAATCAAAAAACCAAACCCCAAAACTCAAAATTGCGCTCTAGCGCCCCCTAGGAAGAAAACACAGACTAAACTGCCTCTAAATCCCAGTAGGTTTGTCGTAGAGACATGAAACAAAAACCTCTATGTAGCTCTCACTTAGACCTAGATTTTATACACTGACAACTCCCAGCAAAAATCAACAGGAAGTTTGCAATTCCCCCTTCAAAACAAAAGTTGTGTAAAAACAGTCCACCTTTTTTCAAACCTTATCTCCTCTGAGCGCGTTTGTCGTGTCGGCTTCAAATTAGCACATGAGAGAGATTGAACCCTTCTGATTAAAAGTTGATGAAATAGTTGTAATTACTGCTCCGGTTTGGATTTTATGAGCCCTCAAAGTCGGTCCCGTCCATCGCTGCTTGCAGCTTTAATTTGACTTGTTTTGGAAAGTCTTGACAAGCCGAATTTTCTTGTTCTATTGGCAGATAATTTTGCTTAGTTCAAATAAAATACCCCTTAATTTTTGTAAAAATTTTTCTTGTTTTTGAACACTGACTTTTTGTTATATATAACAAAACCTACCCCAAGCCTGCGTTCTAATGATATTACGGAAGGTGTCTTTGGAGCCGATTGGTCGTCCATGGTGGATATCTTCACACCAATGCAGTCAAAATAGTCAAACTAGGTTTTTGAGAATATACTTATTTTAAGGTATATTTGGGTTCATTGAGGTTAGCTAATTAGGGACCGAGTCCCTTTGGGACAGAGGACCCTATTGAATTTCTAGCGTTTTATTATTATACTGCCGCCTCTTTGAGCTGTAATTTGACCCCCTCAACATGCTTCAAAACTCCACCAAATTGGACACACACATCAGGACTGGCGAAAATTGCGATCGAATCAAAAAACCAAACCCCAAAACTCAAAATTGCGCTCTAGCGCCCCCTAGGAAGAAAACACAGACTAAACTGCCTCTAACTCCCAGTAGGTTTGTCGTAGAGACATGAAACAAAAACCTCTATGTAGCTCTCACTTAGACCTAGATTTTATACACTGACAACCCCCAGCAAAAATCAACAGGAAGTTTGCAATTCCCCCTTCAAAACAAAAGTTGTGTAAAAACAGTCCACCTTTTTTCAAACATTATCTTCTCTGAGCGCGTTTGTCGTGTCGGCTTCAAATTAGCACAGGAGAGAGATTGAACCCTTCTAATTAAAAGTTGATGAAATAGTTGTAATTACTGCTCTGGTTTGGATTTTATGAGCCCTCAAAGTCGGTCCCGTCCATCGCTGCTTGCAGCTTTAATTTGACTTGTTTTGGAAAGTCTTGACAAGCCGAATTTCTTGTTCTATTGGCAGATAATTTTGCTTAGTTCAAATAAAATACCCCTTAATTTTTGTAATTTTTTGTCTTGTTTTTGAACACTGACTTTTTGTTATGTATAACAAAACCTACCCCAAGCCTGCGTTCTAATGATATTACGGAAGGTGTCTTTGGAGCCGATTGGTCGTCCATGGTGGATATCTTCACACCAATGCAGTCAAAATAGTCAAACTAGGTTTTTGAGAATATACTTATTTTAAGGTATATTTGGGTTCATTGAGGTTAGCTAATTAGGGACCGAGTCCCTTTGGGACAGAGGACCCTATTGAATTTCTAGCGTTTTATTATTATACCGCCGCCTCTTTTAGCTGTAATTTGACCCCCTTAACATGCTTCAAAACTCACCAAATTAGACACACACATCAAGACTGGCGAAAATTGCGATCTAATCAAAAAACCAAACCCCAAAACTCAAAATTGCGCTCTAGCGCCCCCTAGGAAGAAAACACAGACTAAACTGCCTCTAAATCCCAGTAGGTTTGTCGTAGAGACATGAAACAAAAACCTCTATGTAGCTCTCACTTAGACCTAGATTTTATACACTGACAACCCCCAGCAAAAATCAACAGGAAGTTTGCAATTCCCCCTTCAAAACAAAAGTTGTGTAAAAACAGTCCACCTTTTTTCAAACCTTATCTCCTCTGAGCGCGTTTGTCGTGTCGGCTTCAAATTAGCACAGGAGAGAGATTGAACCCTTCTGATTAAAAGTTGATGAAATAGTTTTAATTACTGCTCCGGTTTGGATTTTATGAGCCCTCAAAGTCGGTACCGTCCATCGCTGCTTGCAGCTTTAATTTGACTTGTTTTGGAAAGTCTTGACAAGCCGAATTTTCTTGTTCTATTGGCAGATAATTTTGCTTAGTTCAAATAAAATACCCCTTAATTTTTGTAAAATTTTTTCTTGTTTTTGAACACTGACTTTTTGTTATATATAACAAAACCTACCCCAAGCCTGCGTTCTAATGATATTACGGAAGGTGTCTTTGGAGCCGATTGGTCGTCCATGGTGGATATCTTCACACCAATGCAGTCAAAATAGTCAAACTAGGTTTTTGAGAATATACTTATTTTAAGGTATATTTGGGTTCATTGAGGTTAGCTAATTAGGGACCGAGTCCCTTTGGGACAGAGGACCCTATTGAATTTCTAGCGTTTTATTATTATACTGCCGCCTCTTTGAGCTGTAATTTGACCCCCTCAACATGCTTCAAAACTCCACCAAATTGGACACACACATCAGGACTGGCGAAAATTGCGATCGAATCAAAAAACCAAACCCCAAAACTCAAAATTGCACTCTAGCGCCCCCTAGGAAGAAAACACAGACTAAACTGCCTCTAACTCCCAGTAGGTTTGTCGTAGAGACATGAAACAAAAACCTCTATGTAGCTCTCACTTAGACCTAGATTTTATACACTGACAACCCCCAGCAAAAATCAACAGGAAGTTTGCAATTCCCCCTTCAAAACAAAAGTTGTGTAAAAACAGTCCACCTTTTTTCAAACATTATCTTCTCTGAGCGCGTTTGTCGTGTCGGCTTCAAATTAGCACAGGAGAGAGATTGAACCCTTCTAATTAAAAGTTGATGAAATAGTTGTAATTACTGCTCTGGTTTGGATTTTATGAGCCCTCAAAGTCGGTCCCGTCCATCGCTGCTTGCAGCTTTAATTTGACTTGTTTTGGAAAGTCTTGACAAGCCGAATTTCTTGTTCTATTGGCAGATAATTTTGCTTAGTTCAAATAAAATACCCCTTAATTTTTGTAATTTTTTGTCTTGTTTTTGAACACTGACTTTTTGTTATGTATAACAAAACCTACCCCAAGCCTGCGTTCTAATGATATTACGGAAGGTGTCTTTGGAGCCGATTGGTCGTCCATGGTGGATATCTTCACACCAATGCAGTCAAAATAGTCAAACTAGGTTTTTGAGAATATACTTATTTTAAGGTATATTTGGGTTCATTGAGGTTAGCTAATTAGGGACCGAGTCCCTTTGGGACAGAGGACCCTATTGAATTTCTAGCGTTTTATTATTATACCGCCGCCTCTTTTAGCTGTAATTTGACCCCCTTAACATGCTTCAAAACTCACCAAATTAGACACACACATCAAGACTGGCGAAAATTGCGATCGAATCAAAAAACCAAACCCCAAAACTCAAAATTGCGCTCTAGCGCCCCCTAGGAAGAAAACACAGACTAAACTGCCTCTAACTCCCAGTAGGTTTGTCGTAGAGACATGAAACAAAAACCTCTATGTAGCTCTCACTTAGACCTAGATTTTATACACTGACAACCCCCAGCAAAAATCAACAGGAAGTTTGCAATTCCCCCTTCAAAACAAAAGTTGTGTAAAAACAGTCCACCTTTTTTCAAACATTATCTCCTCTGAGCGCGTTTGTCGTGTCGGCTTCAAATTAGCACAGGAGAGAGATTGAACCCTTCTGATTAAAAGTTGATGAAATAGTTGTAATTACTGCTCCGGTTTGGATTTTATGAGCCCTCAAAGTCGGTCCCGTCCATCGCTGCTTGCAGCTTTAATTTGACTTGTTTTGGAAAGTCTTGACAAGCCGAATTTTCTTGTTCTATTGGCAGATAATTTTGCTTAGTTCAAATAAAATACCCCTTAATTTTTGTAATTTTTTGTCTTGTTTTTGAACACTGACTTTTTGTTATGTATAACAAAACCTACCCCAAGCCTGCGTTCTAATGATATTACGGAAGGTGTCTTTGGAGCCGATTGGTCGTCCATGGTGGATATCTTCACACCAATGCAGTCAAAATAGTCAAACTAGGTTTTTGAGAATATACTTATTTTAAGGTATATTTGGGTTCATTGAGGTTAGCTAATTAGGGACCGAGTCCCTTTGGGACAGAGGACCCTATTGAATTTCTAGCGTTTTATTATTATACCGCCGCCTCTTTGAGCTGTAATTTGACCCCCTTAACATGCTTCAAAACTCACCAAATTAGACACACACATCAAGACTGGCGAAAATTGCCATCTAATCAAAAAACCAAACCCCAAAACTCAAAATTGCGCTCTAGCGCCCCCTAGGAAGAAAACACAGACTAAACTGCCTCTAAATCCCAGTAGGTTTGTCGTAGAGACATGAAACAAAAACCTCTATGTAGCTCTCACTTAGACCTAGATTTTATACACTGACAACCCCCAGCAAAAATCAACAGGAAGTTTGCAATTCCCCCTTCAAAACAAAAGTTGTGTAAAAACAGTCCACCTTTTTTCAAACATTATCTCCTCTGAGCACGTTTGTCGTGTCGGCTTCAAATTAGCACAGGAGAGAGATTGAACCCTTCTGATTAAAAGTTGATGAAATAGTTGTAATTACTGCTCCGGTTTGGATTTTATGAGCCCTCAAAGTCGGTCCCGTCCATCGCTGCTTGCAGCTTTAATTTGACTTGTTTTGGAAAGTCTTGACAAGCCGAATTTTCTTGTTCTATTGGCAGATAATTTTGCTTAGTTCAAATAAAATACCCCTTAATTTTTGTAATTTTTTGTCTTGTTTTTGAACACTGACTTTTTGTTATGTATAACAAAACCTACCCCAAGCCTGCGTTCTAATGATATTACGGAAGGTGTCTTTGGAGCCGATTGGTCGTCCATGGTGGAAATCTTCACACCAATGCAGTCAAAATTGGTTTTCGTACCAAATATGTTTTTATCCCCCCCCCTCCACCCCGATTTTCAACCGCTGTGCACCGCCGCTATTATCTTCCGCCCCCATTTTGTGTTGTCAGTGTGTTTGAATCTCCCAACAGTTCCGCCGTGCTAAATGTGAAGTGGCAACACCCTAAAGGCCATGCCTCGCCATCGGGCTTTCAGGAGAAAAATATCAGAGGCAACTGCATGCACATTTTAGATCCGACTTTGTACACCAAAGCAACCTTTTACACCCCCCCCCCCCACACACACACACACACACACCATCTGAAAGTAAAGCCCCCCCCCCCGCCTCCTTCCTCGCTGATCAGCCGTCACACACAAATACCCAGCCGACAACACATGCTGAGAGATAACATAAAAGAACACGAGAGACATGAAAGCGCACATTGATTGTCCCTGTTCGCCTCCCCCCCAGCGGGCAGGCAGGCAGGCAGGCTGGTGGGTATGCATCCCCGCTGCTGTGGCCAAGTTTGGTACAAGAGGCACGTGTGTGTGTGTGTGTTTGCACGCTACACACCCCCCCGTGCCACGGCCGCGGGCCCTCACACATCCAGCCAATAGAAAGGGCAGCTTCTAGCCACGCTGGGCTCGCCCGGCAGGCCCGCGGCTAGACGTGACATTACTTTGGGCACTGCCTCCCCCGCAACCTCCCCTAAACGCACCCACAACGGGACCATGTGAGCGGACCCGCCCCCTCGCACACGCGCACAGACGACACACTCAATCTCTTGTTCATGGCTGACGACAGGCCCTCCATTTTGTTGTGGGCTAAAGTCGAATTTTTGATGGTATTCTCGTGTATTTTGTTCTTTTTTTGAAAATGTTTTGTGTCGGTTTTTCTTAACCATAGGCCCATTGTTGGGCCGCGAGCTCCCCTGTGAGCGAACGGATTTTATCCGGCCCGCGGGATGAGTTTGCTAAGTACAAAAATTAACCTGAAATTTTTGAATGAAAGAAACAGCCATACATGCCAACCTTGAGACCTGCAAATTCGGGGGGGGGTATATTTATAGCTAGAATTCACTGAAATTCAAGTATTTCTTATATATATATATATATATATATATATAAATAAAAATAAATACTTGACTTTCAGTGAATTCTAGCTATATATACAGGTAAAAGCCAGTAAATTAGAATATTTTGAAAAACTTGATTTATTTCAGTAATTGCATTCAAAAGGTGTAACTTGTACATTATATTTATTCATTGCACACAGACTGATGCATTCAAATGTTTATTTCATTTAATTTTGATGATTTGAAGTGGCAACAAATGAAAATCCAAAATTCCGTGTGTCACAAAATTAGAATATTACTTAAGGCTAATACAAAAAAGGGATTTTTAGAAATGTTGGCCAACTGAAAAGTATGAAAATGAAAAATATGAGCACGTACAATACTCAATACTTGGTTGGAGCTCCTTTTGCCTCAATTACTGCGTTAATGCGGCGTGGCATGGAGTCGATGAGTTTCTGGCACTGCTCAGGTGTTATGAGAGCCCAGGTTGCTCTGATAGTGGCCTTCAACTCTTCTGCGTTTTTGGGTCTGGCATTCTGCATCTTCCTTTTCACAATACCCCACAGATTTTCTATGGGGCTAAGGTCAGGGGAGTTGGCGGGCCAATTTAGAACAGAAATACCATGGTCCGTAAACCAGGCACGGGTAGATTTTGCGCTGTGTGCAGGCGCCAAGTCCTGTTGGAACTTGAAATCTCCATCTCCATAGAGCAGGTCAGCAGCAGGAAGCATGAAGTGCTCTAAAACTTGCTAGTAGACGGCTGCGTTGACCCTGGATCTCAGGAAACAGAGTGGACCGACACCAGCAGATGACATGGCACCCCAAACCATCACTGATGGTGGAAACTTTACACTAGACTTCAGGCAACGTGGATCCTGTGCCTCTCCTGTCTTCCTCCAGACTCTGGGACCTCGATTTCCAAAGGAAATGCAAAATTTGCATGGTTGGGTGATGGTTTGGGGTGCTATGTCATCTGCTGGTGTCGGTCCACTCTGTTTCCTGAGATCCAGGGTCAACGCAGCCGTCTACCAGCAAGTTTTAGAGCACTTCATGCTTCCTGCTGCTGACCTGCTCCATGGAGATGGAGATTTCAAGTTCCAACAGGACTTGGCGCCTGCACACAGCGCAAAATCTACCCGTGCCTGGTTTACGGACCATGGTATTTCTGTTCTAAATTGGCCCGCCAACTCCCCTGACCTTAGCCCCATAGAAAATCTGTGGGGTATTGTGAAAAGGAAGATGCAGAATGCCAGACCCAAAAACGCAGAAGAGTTGAAGGCCACTATCAGAGCAACCTGGGCTCTCATAACACCTGAGCAGTGCCAGAAACTCATCGACTCCATGCCACGCCGCATTAACGCAGTAATTGAGGCAAAAGGAGCTCCAACCAAGTATTGAGTATTGTACATGCTCATATTTTTCATTTTCATATTTTCAGTTGGCCAACATTTCTAAAAATCCCTTTTTTGTATTAGCCTTAAGTAATATTCTAATTTTGTGACACACGGAATTTTGGATTTTCATTTGTTGCCACTTCAAATCATCAAAATTAAATGAAATAAACATTTGAATGCATCAGTCTGTGTGCAATGAATAAATATAATGTACAAGTTACACCTTTTGAATGCAATTACTGAAATAAATCAAGTTTTTCAAAATATTCTAATTTACTGGCTTTTACCTGTATATGGTGTATGGTGACATGGACTAAACATATCCACATATATATGGTGTATGGTGACATGGACTAAACATATCCACATATATATGGTGTATGGTGACATGGACTAAACATATCCACATATATATGGTGTATGGTGACATGGACTAAACATATCCACATATATATGGTGTATGGTGACATGGACTAAACATATCCACATATATATGGTGTATCGTGACATGGCCTTAAAATATCGCAATATTAAAAAAAGGCCATATCGCCCAGCCCTAGTTCAATGATGCGATTTCTGTTTGTCATGTATAATTTTGTCTATTTTGTGTTTATCCTTGAATAAACAGGTCAGTTTCTTGTTACCAACCATTGTGTATTATTCAAACTCCCCTAATTCAGCTGGCTAGTTGTTATCAAGAGTACTAAAACCCTTTTCAACATGATTCTGACAACTAAGTAGGCTAAATAACTTTAAACTTGAATACATGCTCGGATAGGCCAGTATCGATCAGCATCGGTATTGGTCAGTATCGGTATCGGATCGGAAGTGCAAAAACAATATCATCAGAGCAATGGACATTGAAACAGTGTAGGACTGACTTGGTAGGATATGTACAGCAAGTAGTGGACACAGAGAGAGAGATCAGAAAGTATAAGAAAAAGTGTCTACATTTGATTATTTACAATCCGGGGAGGTGGGGTGTGGAAGGGAGGGTGTTAGTTTAGGGTTGAAGTTGCCTGGAGGTGTTCTTTTAGTGTGGTTTTGAAGGAGGATAGAGATGCCCTTTCTTTTACACCTGTTGGAAGTGCATTCCACATTGATGTGGCATAGAAAGAGAATGAGTTAAGACCTTTGTTAGATCGGAATCTGGGTTTAACGTGGTTAGTTTGCAACTGACTGACTGATATTTAGCAGCAGTTTATTTTAAAATGTGTAGAGAAGCCTGATTTTTTTTTTTTTCTTTCTTTTTTTACAAACCTGTCCTGTGAAGTGATGGCTGTATGAAAAGTCCCAACTTTCAAAATTGACTGTGTGAGCGCCTCGTCTTTCAAAAGTGGAACAAGCAAGTCAAGATTACTTTTCTCACGTTTGGTGCTCAAAAACAGCTTCTTGGGACACTTAATATTCTTAGAACGTCACTAAAAGGTCACTTTAACGTTGTTATCAAGTCGACACTTTTGCTTGGTTTTGTGACATTTTGCGCTGGTGTCGTTTACCAGATGCAACAGCAGGAACTGGCCCAGATCAGGCAGAGGGATGCTAACCTCACAGCGCTAGCGGCTATTGGACCCCGCAAAAAACGCAAGGTGGACTCACCAGGGGCCACTCCATCAGGGACCGAGGTAAGCTTTTGTTGTTGTTTTAAAGGCAAGCTATGATGAATGTTGTCTTTTTTGACTTACAAATTGTGTTACAATGTTGGATAATTGTGTTAAAGTGTCAAGTCATAAGGTCCGCACTGCAAAAACTGAAATGTAAGTAAGATTAAATATCTCAAATAAGGGTGATATTTGCTTATTTTCTGTCTGATAAGATAATTCTTCTCACTAAGCAGATTTTATGTTAGATTGTTTTACTTGTTTTAAGGGTTTTGGTCCTAAATGATCTCAGTAAGATATTACAGCTTGTTGCTGAGATTTGATGACCTATATTGAGTAAAACATGCTTGAAACTAGAATATCAACTGATGTAAAGCTGTGTCATCAACACTCACAAGTATAAAACCATTTTAATAATAATTAAAGTAATAATTTCTTACTTCAAGCATGAAAAAAAAAATCACGATGCGGAGCGCATATCATTATGTCAAAATAATAGCACTAGCATTTACTTATTTAAGAATATTTTTCAACATATTGAGCAAAAAGGTCCCATTTTTTTTTCTACCAAGAAAAGTGCACTTGTTATTAGTGAGAATATACTTATTTTAAGGTATTTTTGGGTTCATTGAGGTTAGCTCATTTTACTTGTTTTGGAAAGTCTTGACAAGCCAAATTTTCTTGTTCTATTGGCAGATAAATTTGCTTAGTTCAAGTTAAATACCCCTCTTTTTTTTTTTTTTCTTCTTCTTGTTTTTGAACACTGACTTTTTGCAGTGCGTGCATATTTGGATGCCTCTGTTCACTGGGTTTTGCAGTCTGGGTATGTCAGTTGAGGTGGATGTACTTATATAGACTAGTGTTGTCCCGATACCAATATTTTGGTGTCAATACCGGTACCGAAATGTATTTCGATACATTTCGGTACTTTTCTAAAAGTTAAAAGTCAAAGTTAAAGTACCAATGATTGTCACACACACACTAGGTGTGGTGAAATTTGTCCTCTGCATTTGACCCATCCCCTTGTTCACCCCCTGGGTGGTGAGGGGAGCAGTGAGCAGCAGCAGGGAATCATTTTTGGTGATTCAACCTCCCAATTCCAACCCTTGATGCTGAGTGCCAAGCAGGGAGGTAATGGGTCCCATTTTTATAGTCTTTGGTATGACTCGGCCGGGGTTTGAACTCACAACCTACCGATCTCAGGGCGGACACTCTAACCACAAGGCCACTGAGCAGGTCCACATAAAGGGCACCACAAAAAATTGCCATACTGGCTTTATTTTAACAAAAAATCTTAGGGTACATTAAACATATGTTTCTTATTTCAAGTTTGTCCTTAAATAAAATAGTGAACATACAAGACAACTTGTCTTTTATTAGTAAGTAAGCAAACAGAGGCTCCTAATTTAGTCTGCTGACATATGCAGTAACATATTGTGTCATTTATCATTCTATTATTTTGTCCACATTATTAAGGGACAAGTGGTAGAAAATGAATTATTAATATACTTGTTCATTTACTGTTAATATCTGCTTACTTTCTCTTTTAACATGTTGTATCTACATCAAAGAACACACGGTGTTCCATGCCATCGTCTGCTGGGGTGGGGCATGGCCAGAGAAAGGAGCAGACCCAACAAAGCAACATAGCAATTCTTTGTACCTCTGTAGATGATGCTACATATGTACAAAATAAACCACATGATGTTAGTACATCAATCGAGGAAAATGATCAAACTACATAAATAACATACTGTAAATTTGACTTTGATATAATTTTTTTATCTTGATAGATTGAAAATTAACACCAATGAGTTGGCCGATGAACATTATCACATAATTTATTCAGAAAATATAAATAACGACAAATACAGATAGAATACTATTAACCGCAACATGTAAGTGTAAAAAACCCAAAAAAACAACATTATGATTTGTACAATTTCAGAATGTGCTTGTTCAATTTTTAAACAAAGAAAACGTTATCGTTAGTTTTTAAGCCAAAATGCGTCGGTTCTCTCTTTTCTGTCTACACACTGTGTCTGATTGTAAGTACTCTGTGATTGTGCACTGCCGAACATGCTCCTATGCTTGTAAACCAGCAATGACACGACGTGACGACGACGGGGCAATGGGGGACTGGTACTTTTTAGAGGCGGTATAGTACCGAATATTATTCATTAGTATCGCAGTACTATACTAATACCGGTATACCGTACAACCCTAATATATACATTAAGTAAAGCCCTCAGCCAGAGCACCTCTCCCTCTGCTTCTGGCTATGAGCAAACACAAAAAAGATAGGATGAATTATAATTTTCATAATAACACAGACGTACAACATGCAGTGACATACGTGCTATTGGAAAGCAGATTTTTTGTGTGCGTGTGTACCTATTGTTGTGATCAGGTGACTCTACGTCGGGTTCCTTAAGTTTTTGTGTGGAAAAAAATAAATAAACAGCGTACATTTTCAAAAGATAAATAATGATACTTTTGGGTGGCGCGTGTTTTCTTTTGTTTTTTTTGCAATCTGGGAACGCCTCCAGAATCGAACAGACTCAAAAAACAGGTTATAAAAGTGACTGTGGAGCAAAATTGACGTACAATTTACACCAAAGCATATCTAATATACCATATCTGGACCACAATTAAGTTCAGTTCAGTTCAGTTTCAGTTTATTTGGAACATGCATACGATACAATGTAAGGCAGCTCACATTTCCAGTTGTTTCATTACAGCACGTCCGAAAAGGAGTAGGAAGAAGCTGAACTTATTTAATCCTACCCCTTTTCCTACCATTTCCTTGTTCTCTGTAAAAGAACAGTGAATACATAAATAATAAATAAATAATATACCATAGTAAGTAAACAAATAAATACATGAATAATCTTTATTTAAAAAAAAAAAAAAAAAAAAGGGTTCAAGACATACTTGCCCACCCTCACGATTTTTCTGGGGGACTCCCGAATTTCAGTGCCCCTCCTGAAAATCAACCATTCTCCCGAATTTCTCCCGATTTCCACCCGTACAACAATATTGGGGGCGTGCCTTAAAGGCACTGCCTATATCGTCCGCTTTTCCTCCATACTAACAGCGTGCCGGCCCAGTCACATAATATAAGCGGCTTTTACACACAAATCAGTGATTGACTTGATCAAGAGCCATACATGTCACACTGAGAGTGGCCGTATAAACAACTTTAACACTGTTACAAATATGCGCCACACTGTGAACCCACACCAAACAAGAATGACAAACACTGTAACACAACATAAACACAACAGAACAAATACCCAGAATCCCTTGCAGCACTAACTCTTCCGGGACGCTACAATATACACCCCCGCTACCACCAACCCCCACCCCCACCCCCCCGCCTCCCCCTCCCCCTATTTCCCGAATTCGGAGGTTTCAAGGTTGGCAAGTATGGTTCAAGATGTTCATCATAATTCTTGGTCTGTGTACTTTGTGAACACTTGTAGTTCAAACAGTCTCTTAAACTGAATCATATTGGCGCTTTGTTTGATTTCTTTGGTTAATCCATTCCATAATTCAATTCCACATATGCTAAAGGTTTTAAGTGTTGTACAAGCAAACAGATGTTTTAAATTTGATTATTTTCCTCTTTTGTTGAGAAAAATTGTTGTGCATTCTTGTGTTGTACATCATTTCAGCTGTTTGCAAATGCACCAAATCGTAGAATTTCCATATTTGTGATTCAATAAATAAAGGGTTCGTATGTTCTCTATATCCAACATTATGTATTATTCTAATTGATCTTTTTTTTGGTAACACAGTTAGTGAACGAAGCGCACATTTGTAGTTGTTTCCCCATATTTCTACACAATAACTCAGATATGGTAACACTGGTGAGCAGTAGAGAATATGGAGTGCTAAAAGGAGATTAAAATCATCGTAGTTCCCCTTTAAACTCTAAATGAGCCTTTTTCAACTGGACCACAAGTTTATATATATATATATATATATATATATATTTTTTTTTTTTAAAGAGTTTTTGCATTATTAGTACTTAAATCAGCAACAACTTTCTTTTAAAGGCCTACTGAAATGTGATTTTCTTATTTAAACGGGGATAGCAGGTCCATTCTATGTGTCATACTTGATCATTTCGCGATATCGCCATATTTTTGCTGAAAGGATTTAGTAGAGAACATCGACGATAAAGTTCGCAACTTTTGGTCGCTGATAAAAAAAACCTTGCCTGTACCGGAAGTAGCAGACGAGTAGCGTGACGTCACAGGTTGTGGAGCTCCTCACATCTGCACATTGTTTACAATCATGGCCACCAGCAGCGAGAGCGATTCGGACCGAGAAAGCGACAATTTCCCCATTAATTTGAGCGAGGATGAAAGATTTGTGGATGAGGAAAGTGAGAGTGAAGGACTAGAGAGCAGTGGGAGCGATTCAGATAGGGAAGATGCTGTGAGAGGCGGGTGGGACCTGATATTCAGCTGGGAATGACTAAAACAGTAAATAAACACAATATACTCTATTAGCCACAACACAACCAGGCTTATATTTAATATGCCACAAATTAATCCCGCATAACAAACACCTCCCCCCTCCCGTCCATATAACCCGCCAATACAACTCAAACACCTGCACAACACACTCAATCACACAGCCCAAAGTACCGTTCACCTCCCCAAAGTTCATACAGCACATATGTTTCCCCAAAGTCCCCAAAGTTACGTACGTGACATGCACATAGCGGCACGCACGTACGGGCAAGCGATCAAATGTTTGGAAGCCGCAGCTGCATGCGTACTCACGGTACCGCGTCTGCGCATCCAACTCAAAGTCCTCCTGGTAAGAGTCTCTGTTGTCCCAGTTCTCCACAGGCCAATGGTAAAGCTTGACTGTCATCTTTCGGGAATGTAAACAATGAAACACTGGCTGTGTTATCCGGCACAACAGTCAGGGGGTGCATTCTACGGCGAAGGTGCGTTATCCGGCACAACACCTGCCGCAATACACCGCTTCCCACCTACAGCTTTCTTCTTTGCTGTCTCCATTGTTCATTGAACAAATTGCAAAAGATTCACCAACACAGATGTCCAGAATACTGTGGAATTTTGCGATGAAAACAGACGACTTAATAGCTGGCCACCATGCCGTCCCAAAATGTCCTCCACAATCCGTGACGTCACGCGCAGACGTCATCATACCGAGACGTTTTCAGCAGGATATTTCGCGCAAAATTTTAAAATTGCACTTTAGTAAGCTAACCCGGCCGTATTGGCATGTGTTGCAATGTTAAGATTTCATCATTGATGTATAAACTATCAGACTGCGTGGTCGGTAGTAGTGGGTTTCAGTAGGCCTTTAATATAGATACACTTTGACTGTTGCCTCCTCTGATAAATACACTGTCCATGTTAGTGGGTTGGACAGTCACTCCTCTGCATTTTTGTTTATTGATTATGTCTTAGTGAACGTTTTGCAGCTTACAACATTATGTAGACGTTTTTGACTACTGTTAAATAGACCCTCTATGTTTGGGGATAGAACGGCCAATTCCTGTTTTTAGCTTTTCTACACATTTTATCTGTATAGCTCTGCCCTAAATCCTGTGTAAGTGCATAGTGTGATAGTGTCGTAAGTAAGAAATTAATTGTGGACTCTTAACACGGATTAGTACTTGATAGCACTCCCTAGATACCAATGCTAATATGCCTCAAGGGGGATGTAAGCAGTATAGGGATGACTGGAGAGCAATCTGAAAGGATGCTTGTAAGCTGCCTGCTCTGTGAAGGAGAATATTTCAAACAAAACTTATCTTTCCACATTCACGCATCTCCGTCAGTCAGTGACCTGATTGACTCAGTGTTGGGTCACATGACTACTTTTGTTGGTGAAAACGCTGTGGAAAATAATGCTAGTGATACATGCAATACAGATGTCATTCAAGTTTCGTGATCGTTAGCAATTGCTCTTTTATCCTGCACTACAACGAGCTAATGCAACGGAATTCCGTTCAAATTTGAATGACAATAAAAGGAAGTCTAAGTCTACGTCTAACTGATGGCGGCCACACTGTAAAAACTGAAATGTAAGTACCGTATTTTCCGCACTATAAGGCGCACCGGATTATTAGCCGCACCTTCAATGAATGGCATATTTCATAACTTTGTCCACCAATAAGCCGCCCCGGACTATAAGCCGCGCCTACGCTGCGCTAAAGGGAATGTCAAAAAAACAGTCAGATAGGTCAGTCAAACTTTAATAATATATTAAAAACCAGCGTTCTAACAACTCTGTTCACTCCCAAAATGTACGCAAATGTGCAATCACAAACATAGTAAAATTCAAAATAGTGCAGAGCAATAGCAACATAATGTTGCTCGAACGTTAATGTCACAACACACAAAATAAACATAGCGCTCACTTTCTGAAGTTATTCTTCATTCGTAAATCCTTCGTCTTCGGTGTCCGAAGTGAAAAGTTGGGCAAATTTACGATCCACTGGCAGATGTTGGCGTCGTCTGGCGCTGCCTCCTCGTCTTAGTGAAGGTGTGTTCGCCTTCTGTCATCCATTGTTCCCACGCAGTTAGCAGTCTAGCTTCGAATGCCCTGTTGACACCAATATCTAGCGGCTGGAGGTCTTTTGTCAATCCACCCGGAATGACGGCGAGTATTGAATTAAGCGCGTAAGCGTGTCTCTCAATGTGCTGTTATGAGCTAGCAAATATAACAACTACACTACCCAGCATGCAACGATAGTTACGAGCATGCGCGGTAGCCCTGAGAAGCGTTGTATGCTGGCAGTTAGAATGTGGTTATGAGCACGCTGTGAGTAAACGTTGAGAACTCAGTTAACACGCCTCGTCTGCATTATTTATAATTAGACAGACAACACACTTAATAGGAGCCATTTTGGGGTCTTTACATAAACACACAAATGGAAATGAAACGTCACATATCCCAGCATGCACCGCGCGCTTCTTCTACGGGGAAAAAAGATGGCGGCTGTTTACCGTAGTTGCGAGACCTAAACTTTATGAAAATGAATCTTAATATTTATCCATATATAAAGCGCACCGGGTTATAAGGCGCACTGTCAGCTTTTGAGAAAATTTGTGGTTTTTAGGTGCGCCTTATAGTGCGGAAAATACGGTAAGATTAAATATCTCAAATAAGGGTGATATTTGCTTATTTTCTGTCTGATAAGATAATTCTTCTCACTAAGCAGATTTTATGTGAGAGTGTTTTACTTATTTTAAGGGTTTTGGTCGTAAATGATGTCAGTAAGATATTACAGCTTGTTGCTGAGATTGTATGACCTATATTGAGTAAAACATGCTTGAAACTAGAATATCAAGTGTTGCAAAGCTGTGTCATCAACACTCACAAGTATAAAACTACTTTTTTTAAAGTAATCATTTCTTACTTCATGCATGAAAAACCAAATCATGATGCCGAGCGCATATCATTATGTCAAGATAATGGCACTAGCATTTACTTATTTCAGAATATTTTTCAACAAATTGAGCAAAAAGGTCTCTTTTTTTTTTCTACCAAGAAAAGTGCACTTATTAGTGAGAATATACTTATTTTAAGGTATTTTTGGGTTCATTGAGGTTAGCTAATTTACTTGTTTTGGAAAGTCTTGACAAGCCAAATTTTCTTGTTCTATCGGCAGATAATTTTGCTTAGTTCAAGTAAAACACCCCTAATTTTTGTATTGTTTTTTCTTGTTTTTGAACACTGACTTTTTGCAGTGCATATTTTTTAACTGATCTTGTTGCTCAAATTTGACACGCAGTCCACTAAAGATGTATTTTTGTATTCAATTATAGAGGTAAAGAAATAATAAATATTGACCCTTCCAGAATTTGAAAAAGTAGAGCTCTAATGTTATGATTCGTCTCCCAGTCTCTGCTGTGAGTGATTTTATTAAAAGTCAATCAAATCAATCAATCAAAGTTTATTTTATATAGCCCTTAATCAAACAAATGCCTCAAAGGGCTGCACAAACCACACCCTCAGCTCGGATCAATCAATCAATCAATGTTTATTTATATAGCCCTAAATCACAAGTGTCTCAAAGGGCTGCACAAGCCACAACGACATCCTCGGTACAAAGCCCACATACGGGCAAGGAAAAACTCACCCCAGTGGGACGTCGATGTGAATGACTATGAGAAACCTTGGAGAGGACCGCATATGTGGTTAACCCCCCCTCTAGGGGAGACCGAATGCAATGGATGTCGAGTGGGTCTGACATAATATTGTGAGAGTCCAGTCCATAGTGGATCCAACATAATAGTAAGAGTCCAGTCCATAGTGGGGCCAGCAGGAAACCATCCCGAGCGGAGACGGGTCAGCAGCGCAGAGATGTTCCCAACCGATACACAGGCGAGCGGTCCACCCCGGGTCCCGACTCTGGACAGCCAGCACTTCATCCATGGCCACCGGACCTGTGTGTCTCCCCCTCCACAAGGGAGAGGGGGGAGCAGAGGAGAAAGAAAAAGAAACGGCAGATCAACAGGTCTAAAAAAGGGGGGCTATTTAAAAGCTAGAGTATACAAATGAGTTTTAAGATGGGACTTAAATGCTTCTACTGAGGTAGCATCTCTAACTGTTACCGGGAGGGCATTCCATAGTACTGGAGCCCGAATAGAAAACGCTCTATAGGCCGCAGACTTTTTTTGGGCTCATGTCAGGTCAAGAAAAAAACTCAACCAAATAGGAACAATGAGAAACCTTGGACGGGATCGCAGATGCCGAGTGGATACGGTTAATAACGTGAGAGTCCAGTCCAGTGGGGTTCCGACTAGGAACAGCTAGCACTTCTTCCATGAAAACTGATCCGTGATCACCTGATAACCTCTCCACACAGGAGAGGGGGGCAGAAAATAGAGATGGCAGATCAACTGGTCTAAAAAGGGGGGTCTATTTAAAAACTAGAGTATACAAATGAGTTTTAAGATGGGACTTAAATGCTTCTACTGAGGTAGCATCTCTAACTGTTACCGGTAGAGCATTCCATAGTACTGGAGCCCGAATAGAAAACGCTCTATAGCCCGCAGACTTTTTTGGGCTCACTAATAAGCCGGAGTTCTTTGAACGCAGATTTCTTGCCGGGACATATGGTACAATACAATCAGCAAGATAGGATGGAGCTAGACCGTGTAGTATTTTATACGTAAGTAGTAAAACCTTAAAGGGGAACTTTATCACAATTTCAGAAGGGTTAAAACCATTAAAATCAGTTCCAAGTGGCTTATTTTATTTTTTGACGTTTTTTTCAAAATTTTACCCATCACGCAATATCCCTAAAAAAAGCTTCAAAGTGCCTGATTTTAACCATCGTTATATACACCCGTCCATTTTCCTGTGACGTCACATAGTGATGCCGATACAAACAAACACGGCAGAAAGAACAGCAAGATATAGCGACATTAGCTCGGATTCAAACTCGGATTTCAGCGGCTTAAGCGATTCAACAGATTACGCATGTATTGAAACGGATGGTTGTAGTGTGGAGGCAGGTAGCGAAAACGAAATTGAAGAAGAAACTGAAGCTATTGAGCCATATCGGTTTGAACCGTATGCAAGCGAAACCGACAAAAACGACACGACAGCCAGCGACACGGCAGAAAGCGAGGACGAATTCGGCGATCGCCTTCTAACCAACGATTGGTATGTGTTTGTTTGGCATTAAAGGAAACTAACAACTATGAACTAGGTTTACAGCATATGAAATACATTTGGCAACAACATGCACTTTGAGAGTGCAGACTGCCCAGTTTTCATCAATTAATATATTCTGTAGACATACCCTCATCCGCTCTCTTTTCCTGCGGGTCTGGCGGCAGATTTCTTTGACTTTATCGTTGGAAATGCATCTGCTTTGAGTGTCGCAGGATATCCACACATTCTTGCCATCTCTGTCGTAGCATAGCTTTCGTCGGTAAAGTGTGCGGAACAAACGTCCAATTTCTTGCCACTTTCGCATCTTTGGGCCACTGGTGCAACTTGAATCCGTCCCTGTTGGTGTTGTTACACCCTCCGACAACACACCGACGAGGCATGATGTCTCCAAGGTACGGAAAACAGTCGAAAAAACGGAAAATAACAGAGCTGATTTGACTCGGTGTTTGTAATGTGTTTGAGAAAATGGTGGATTGCTTCCCGATGTGACGTCACGTTGTGAGAGCGAATACTAGAAAGGCGTTTAATTCGCCAAAATTCAGCCATTTAGAGTTCGAAAAATCGGTTAAAAAATATATATGGTCTTTTTTCTGCAACATCAAGGTATATATTGACGCTTACATAGGTCTGGTGATAATGTTCCCCTTTAAAGTCACATCTTAAGTGCACAGGAAGCCAGTGCAGGTGAGCCAGTATAGGTATATATATATATGTATATATGTATATAAAGGTATATACAGTATAGGCGTAATATGATCAAACTTTCTTCTTCTTGTCAAATGTCTAGCAGCCGCTTTTTGTACCAACTGTAATCTTTTAATGCTAGACATAGGGAGACCCGAAAATAATACGTTACAGTAGTCGAGACGAGACGTAACGAACGCATGAATAATGATCTCAGCGTCGGTCTTGGACAAAATGGGACACATTTTAGCGATATTACGGAGATGAAAGAAGGCCGTTTTAGTAACACTCTTGATGTGTGACTCAAATAAGAGAGTTGGGTCAGAGATAATACCCAGATTCTTTACCGAGTCGCTTTGTGTAATTGTTTTGTTGTCAGTGGTTTTATCAAATAGGTGTCGGTGTCTAGCAGGACCGATAATCAACATTTCCGTTTTCTTAGCGTTAAGATGCAAAAAGTTAGCGGACATCCATTGTTTGATTTCATTAAGACACGCCTCTAGGTGACGACAATCCGGCGTGTTGGTCAGCTTTAGGGGCATGTAGAGTTGGGTGTCATCTACATAACAATGAAAGCTAACACCGTATTTATGTATGATGTCACCTAGCGGCAGCATGTAGATCAGTGGTTCTTAACCTTGTTGGAGGTACCGAACCCCACCAGTTTCATATGCGCATTCACCGAACCCTTCTTTGAAAAATAAAATGTTTTTTTTTTTCAAATTCAAGAAAAAGTCATATGTTTTTTTACTGGTGCACAAAATTAACTGTGCATGTTGGTTTTGTTCAAAGAACAAAACCAACACAGTGCATGAACTCACAACATATTACACACCTTACAGACATTACCATGAATTGATTAACTTGGACCCCGACTTAAACAAGTTGAAAAACTTATTCGGGTGTTACCATTTAGTGGTCAATTGTACGGAATATGTACTGAACTCTGTAAACTGTACTGTTTCATATAATGTATTCTCTTCCTTTGCAATCTGCTAGTAAAAGTTTCAATCGATCAAACAACCTGCAAATCAGATGGAAAATTAGAGGGAACATTGTTTGGGGGTATCCATAATACGCTGATAGGGAGAAGTTTTTATTTACACGATAAGTCGGATGTGTCTTTACCCATACTTGCCAACCCTCCCGGATTTTCCGGGAGACTCCCAAAATTCAGCGCCTCTCCCGAAAACCTCCCGGGACAAATTTTCTCCCGAAATTCAGGCGGACTCAGGTCCATGAGGACCTGAGTCCGCTAACCCACAACATAAACAGCATACCTGCCCAATAACGTTATAACTGTAGAATGATGGAGGGCGAGTTCTTGGTTTTTTATGTGGGTTTATTGTTAGGCAGTTTCATTAACGTCCTCCCAGCGCGGCAACAACACACAACAACAGCAGTCACGTTTTTGTATACCGTAAAGCAGTTCGTCTGCCGTAAACAGCAATGTTGTGGCACTCTTAAACAGGACAATACTGCCATCTAGTGCATTTGATGAAAGCACTTTTGTGCGTGCCACACAGCAATGCATCATCAGAGAGGGTGTTCAGCATGGTTCGAAAAATAGTGACAGAGAATAGAACAAGGATGGACAATTCAACCCTTAACTCAACAATGAGTAGATGAGTGTTATGTGTGTGAATATGTGTAAATAAATGAACACTGAAATTCAAGTATTTCTTTTATATATAATAAAATAAATATATATATATACGTATATATATATATATATATATATATATATATATATATATATATATATATATATATATATATATATATATATATATATATATATATATATATATATATATATATATAGCTAGAATTCACTGAACGTCAAGTATTTCTTATATATATATATATATATATATATATATATGAAATACTTGACTTGGTACCCCCCCCCCCCACCTCCCGAAATCGGAGGTCTCAAGGTTGGCAAGTATGTCTTTACCTCTGTGGCGGAGGCTCCGCCGAACCCCTGAGGCCGACTCACCGAACCTCTAGGGTTCGATCGAACCCAGGTTAAGAACCACTGATGTAGATGCTGAAGAGTGCAGGGCCAAGAACCGAACCTTTAACATACTCCAAGGTCACGTTGTTATGGGAGATGCACTGCATCCTGTCAGTAAGATAGGAGTTAAAACAAGAAAAGGCTAAGTCTGACATACCAATATGTGTTTTGATACGTGCTTATATAATGTTATGATTGACGGTAAAATAGCAAAATGGATCAGGATTCATAGTTAGCAATAGATCATTAGTCATTTTTGCGAGGGCTGTCTCAGTAGAGTGATTTGCCCTAAAACCGGACTGAAAGGGTTTACAGAGATTGTTAGATGCTAAGTGTTCATGTAGCTGCTGCACAACAATTTTTTTCCAGCATTTTCGAGATAAAGGGAACAAGTAGTTTAGAATCCGAATCGAGGTTATGTCTTTTGAGCAGAGGATGAATATCCGCCGTTTTGAATGCTAGGCGACCAATACCAGAGGAAAGTGATAAGTTAATAATATTTAGTACTGATGGTCCTAATATTACAAGCAGCTCCTTGATAAGTTTTCCAGGAAGTGGGTCAAGTAAACATGTTGTTTGTTTTGTCCCAATTAAAAGTCGCAAGAGCTCCTCTAATGTTATTTCTTCAAAAAGAGAGAGATTATTTTGGAGCTCAATATCCGTCGTACATACGTTTGTATCTGCGTTAATAGAACCTAATTGGAGCGGGGACGCGCTAACTTTAATCTCCTTTCTAATGAGTTCAATTTTCTGAGTAAAGAATTGTATAAAGTCATCAGTTGAGTGGGTGGAGCTACTGGGAGAAGTCCCTTGTTTGGTTAGCGATGCTACTGTACTGAACAAATATTTAGGATGAATTTTATTGAGGCTAGAACTATGGCGTGGTTTGTTCTCCCGAGGTGCAAGTGATTTGGACCAGACATGGCTTGAAGGTGAATACATGATTTATTTTAACACTATATATCAAAAAGGAACAAATGAAAAGCGCGCGCAATGGCGGAGGTACAAAACTAGGCTATTGAAAACAAAACTTGCACATAGGCAGAAACTGTGAACAATTAAACAAAAACACTAACTGTGGCAATAATAAATAAAAAACTTACTTGGCATGGACTATGAAGTGCGCAGAGGTAAGAGTGTGACAGGGGTATGAATCCGGGATGTCGCCAGGAAGACAAACTGAAAACAATGAACTTAAATACTACAGACATGATTAACGAAAACAGGTGCGTGACTCAAAACGTGAAACAGGTGCGTGACGTGACAGGTGAAAACTAATGGTTGCTATGGTGACAAAACAAACGAAAGTGCACAAAAAGTCCAAAAACAAAACCGAACATGACTAAAACAAAACATGATCACACAGACATGACAGGATGAGATTTTAGTAGTAATTAGTTTTAGCTAAGGTAAGAGCGTGTTTGTAAGTTGTTAAGTTAAAAGTGTATTTATGTATGATAAAATCAGTGTTAAACTCCTAGGGGGTGATCAAGGGTGATGGGTCAAATGCAGAGAATAATCTCGCCACACCTAGTGTGTGTGTGACAATCATTGGTACTTTAACTTGAACTTTTATATAGGAATGGGTACCTTTCACAATTGAACCGATACTACCAATTGCTGGTATCTGGAATCGATATCAGTTCCTGCAGGCGTTAAAGTGGTACTAAATGTTGATTTGCTTGTTGATTCACACATTTTGTTATTTACAGTTAGTGGATAATGATAACTGTGTTGTCCATTTGTTATATCTTTTTTTTTTTTTTTTTTACACTTTTTAGTCTCTTTTGCAAGTATGCATTAATTTTAGTTTGTCCGAGGTGTGTTGACGTCTTCGGGAAGTAGTCTTTGTAGGGGTGTGGGAAAAATCGAATCGAATTCAAATCGCCATTCTCACGTTGTACGATTCAGTATCGATTCTCATTTTTCAAAAATCGATTTAAAAAAAAATATATATATTTTTTATTTTTTATTAATTAATCCAACAAAACAATACACAGCAATACCATAACAATGCAATCAAATTCCAAAACCAAACCCGACCCAGCAACACTCAGAACAGCAATAAACAGAGCAATTGAGAGGAGACACAAACACGACACAGAACAAACCAAAAGTAGTGAAACAAAAATGAATATTATCAACAACAGTATCAATATTCGTTACAATTTCAACGTAGCAGTGATTAAAAATCCCTCATTGACATTATCATTAGACATTTATAAAAATAAATAAAAAAGAACAATAGTGTCACAGTGGCTTACACTTGCATCGCATCTCATAAGCTTGACAACACACTGTGTCCAATATTTTCGCAAAGATAAAATAAGTCATATTTTTGGTTCATTTACCGTATTTTCCGCACCATAAGGCGCCTTGGGTTATAAGCCGCGCCTTCAATGAACGGCATATTTCAAAACTTTGTCCACCTATAAGCCGCCCCGTGTTGTAAGCCGCATCTAACTGCGCTAAAGGAATGTCAAAAAAACAGTCAGATAGGTCAGTCAAACTTTAATAATATATTAAAAACCAGCGTTCTAACAACTCTGTTCACTCCCAAAATGTACGCAAATGTGCAATCACAAACATAGTAAAATTCAAAATAGTGTAGAGCAATAGCAACATAATGTTGCTCGAACGTTAATGTCACAACACACAAAATAAACATAACGCTCACTTTCTGAAGTTATTCTTCATTCATAAATCCCTCGAATTCTTCTCCTACGGTGTCCGAATTGAAAAGTTGGGCGAATGTGGGATCCAAAATGGCCGGCTCCGTCTCGTCGAAGTAATCGGAGTCAGTGTCGCTGTTGTCCAGCAGTTCTGTGAATCCTGCCTTCCGGAAAGCTCGGACCACAGTTGTGACCGAAATATCTGCCCAGGCATTTACGATCCATTGGCAGATGTTGGCGTATGTCGTCCGGCGCTGTCTCCCTGTCTTGGTGAACGTCACGTGTGTTCGCCTTCTGTCATCCACTGTTCCCACGCAGTTAGCAGTCTAGCCTCGAATGCTCTGTTGACACCAATATCTAGCGGCTGGAGGTCTTTTGTCAATCCACCCGGAATGACGGCGAGTATTGAATTAAGCGCGTAAGCGTGTCTCTTAATGTGATGTTATGAGCTAGCAAATATAACAACTACACTACCCAGCATGCAACGATAGTGACGAGCATGCGCGGTAGCCCTGAGAAGCGTTGTTGTATGTGCTGGCAGTTAGAATGTGGTTATGAGCACGCTGTGAGTAAACGTTGAGAACTCAGTTAAGACGCCTCATCTGCATTATTTATAATTAGACAGACAACACACTTAATAGGAGCCATTTTGGGGTCTTTACATAAACACACAAATGGAAATGAAACGTCACATATCCCAGCATGCACCGCGCGCTTCTTCTACGGGGAAAAAAGATGGCGGCTGTTTACCGTAGTTGCGAGACCTAAACTTTATGAAAATTAATATTAATATTAACCCATATATAAGGCGCACCGGATTATAAGGCGCACTGTCAGCTTTTGAGAAAATGTGTGGTTTTTAGGTGCGCCTTATAGTGCGGAAAATACGGTAGTAGTTAAAACAAATTTACATTATTGCAATCAGTTGATAAAACATTTTATTTTATTTAGCCTTTATTTAACCAGGTAAAAATCCCATTGAGATCAAGGATCTCTTTTCCAAGGGAGACCTGGCCAAGAGGGCAGCAGCCAGGTTACAATAAAAAACAGTAAACAACACATAAAACATCACATTTACAACATTAAAACTTGCTCACATGACACATGTGCATACAGACAAGGTAGACTGCAATCCTTTCACAGAAACTTTAAACTCATTCAATGTAACAAGGGTTTGAAATGTAATATTCGATTGTAGGTTATTCCAAGCCTTTGGTGCTGAAAACCCAAATGCTTTCTTGCCCTTATAATTGCTTATAATTATCCTTTACAATTATAAAAGCTTTTTACAAAAATCTACTACTCTGCTTGCATGTCAGCAGATTGGGGTAGATCCTGTTGAAATCCTATGTATTGAATGAATAGAGAATTGTTTTGAATCGGAAAAATATTGTATAGCGTTGAATAAAAAAAAAACGATTTATAATCGAATCGTGACCCCAAGAATCGATATTGAATCGAATCGTGGGACACCCAAAGTTTCGCAGCCCTAAGTCTTTGCCAATAAGTTGAATGCGCCGGTTTTGTCTTTTGTTGAGCCCTGCAAAAATGTTTATACTTATTACGCACCGGGTGTTTGTAATGTTTTCATTATTAAATTTGGAGGTGTTGAAATTGCCATGTAAAATCCGACAGATATAAGTAAGAACTTTACACTACTTTATATAAGAAATGGCAACAGCGGAGGGTGAATGTCACGTAACAAGAAGATAGAGAAAACAGAAGAAGCTTATCGACTACGGCGTCGACACGGGCTACAAAAGCCGACGCGTGCAATTTTTCAGGACTTATGCAAATACAGATCAGCAAGTACCAGAAGGCAAGAATCAGTCAATCAATCAATCAATCAATGTTTATTTATATAGCCCTAAATCACTAGTGTCTCAAAGGGCTGCATGTACCGTTTAAGAAAAGTTGCTTTTAGACTTAGACTTAGACTTCCTTTTTATTGTCATTCAAATTTGGACTTTACAGCACAGATAAGAAGGAAATTTCGTTACATAAGCTCATGGTAGTGCAGGATAAAAAAGCAATAAGGTGCATATATAAATGAATAAATATATATAAATAATACATATAATACATACATAAAATAAATATGGGTTTTATCAAATACATTTCCCCAAAAAATGCGACTTATACTCCAGTGCGACTTATATATGTTTTTTCCCTTCTTCATTATGCATTTTCGTCCGGTGCGACTTATACCCCGGAGCGACTTATAGTCCGAAAATTACGGTATGCGTCATAATCAATTTGCAAATTATACATTTACATCCCCACAAATAGATTGCCAATCTGTGACTATAGGATAGGATAGACTTTATTTGTCCCACAATGGGGGAAATTATGTGGTTACATTGCAGTCAGCGGCGCCATTTCTACATACAGCTACAAATGTAAAACACAAGGAAAAACAAAAAAGATGCGCAATAAACATGGTACCGTTTGATTTTACGTGAATTGGTTCTTTGTAGTACTGGTACCTATAAAATTATAGAATTCTACTGTCATTAATGCGGTATTTCCTCCATGTACCGTATTTTTCGGAGTATAAGTCGCTCCGGAGTATAAGTCGCACCGGCCAAAAATGCACAATAAAGAAGGAAAAAAACATATATAAGTCGCACTGGAGTATAAGGCACATTTTTGGGGGAAATTTATTTGATTAAACCCAACACCAAGAATAGACATTTGAAAGGCAATTTAAAATAAATAAAGAATAGTGAACAACAGGCTGAATAAGTGTACGTTATATGAGGCATAAATAACCAACTGGTATGTTAACGTAACATATTATGGGAAGAGTCATTCAAATAACTATAACATATAGAACATGCTATACGTTTACCAAACAATCTGTCACTCCTAATCGCTAAATCCCATGAAATCTTATACGTCTAGTCTCTTACGTGAATGAGCTAAATAACATTATTTGATATTTTACGGTAATGTGTTAATAATTTCACACATAAGTCGCTCCTGAGTATAAGTCGCACCCCCGGCCAAACAATGAAAAAAACTGCAATTTATAGTACGAAAAATACGGTATACGTCACAGTCAATTTGCAAATTATACATTTACATCCCCGCAAATAGATTGCCAATCTGTGACTTTAGGATAGGATAGACTTTATTTGTGCCACAATGGGGGAAATTATGTTGTTACATTGCAGTCAGCGGCGCCATTTGCACATACAGCTACAAAGGTAAAACACAACAAAAAACATAAAAGATGAGCAATAAACATGGTACTGTTTGATTTTACGTGAATTGATTCTTTGTAGTACTGGTACCTATAAACATACTTGCCAACCTTGAGACCTCCGATTTCGGGAGGTGGGGGGTGGGGGGTGGGGGGCGTGGTCGGGGGTGGGGCGGGGGGCCTGGTTGGGGGCGTGGTTAAGATATATATATATATATATATATATATATAAGAAATACTTGACTTTCAGTGAATTCTAGCTATATATATATATATATATTTTATTACATATATATATATATATATATATATATATATATATAAATATATATATATATATATATATATATAAATAAAATAAATACTTGAATTTCAGTGTTCATTTATTTACACATATACACACACATAACACTCATCTACTCATTGTTGAGTTAAGGGTTGATTTGTCCATCCTTGTTCTATTCTCTGTCACTATTTCAGAACACACACATTATACAAATATACATTATAAAATCAATAAGAAAACGGGAGCTCTAATTTGGGAGTCTGAATTAGGATCAGAAGTTCCTATATAAACATTGCGCACTCACGTCGCCTTTTTGTATTGATTACTGCAGCTGTGCACTGGATTCATTCACAAATACAAACTACAACTCACAAACACTTTAGAGTTAGGCTCCACCATCAGAATGTGTACTTAAACTTATAAAGATCACATGGATATTATTCAGTGAGTTGATTCACCAAAACTAACCTGTTATACAGGAGGAAAAAGCACACTGGACGTTTCAATTGTTCACAGACTGGTCGCGCTCATCAGAATGACAGGACACTTCCGGTCTGCAGGTGATAGCATTCAATTGGGAAGAAACGCCCTACCGCCCTCTACTGACCAATGTGAATACTGATAAATGTGTAATGACAGCTCCAAAAACGCATTCAAACCACAAAATAAAATAAATAAATCAACACAAAAATGTGACACATTATGGGTGGGTCACATATGCATGTACAGTAGATGGCAGTATTGTCCTGTTTAAAAGTGTCACAACATTGCTGTTTACGGCAGACAAACTGCTTTACGGTAGACGAAAACTTGACTGCTGTTGTTGTGTGTTGTTACCGCGCTGGGAGGACGTTAATGAAACTGCCTAACAATAAACCCACATAAGAAAACAAGAACTCGCCCTCGATCATTAGCTGTTTATATTGTGGGAAAGCGGACGTGTGAACAGGCTGTCAACACGTCACTCAGGTCCGCATGGAGCTGGAGGGGGCGTGGCCTCCAGCTCCGCCTGAATTTCGGGAGGTTTTCGGGAGAAAATTTGTCCCGGGAGGTTTTTGGGAGAGGCGCTGAATATCGGGATCCTCCCGGAAAATCCGGGAGGGTTGGCAAGAATTCCACTGTCATTAATATTCACCTTAAGACCCTGCGTGGCTATTGTAAATCACACTATAAAGGAACCGTCCCTATATTTGAGGTTACAAAAGCGAGTGTCATATTCCTCCCGCGCGGGGTCATACATGAAGTCATGCACGGCGACCGACGCTTCACAGCAAAGCCGCGTTCCCCCCCTCCGGGCCAGATTGAAATTGCACATATTCTCGCGGCAAACATGATTAATCTCAAACGAGGCCGCGTTTTGAATGTGAAATTGGTCATTTAAATAACCTGCCTATCGAGTTGCATGGCTGCGTCCCCGGCCAGTAAAAAAAAAGAAGCATAAATGATAAAATAAAAGCGTTACTTCTGGTCCTTGAGTGCGGTGCCAAGCTCTTTCAGAACAATTTACCCTGATGGGTATTAGCCCGCGACCTTCTGCCGCAGTCCAAAAAAGGGAAACGCTGCTTTCCCAAATGTAGTTATACAACATAAACATGAATATACATGGTCCTGGACTTGTTCATGTTTAATTAGGGAGGCGTGATCACATGAAGCTGCAGAGGAGGAGGATGGGTGCGGGGGTGCCGGGAAGGAATCTTAACTTATTTTCACTTCGTTTTCACCTCCTCGCATTTCTTCATTTCACATGGGCTGGAGGAGCCGGCGGCGTTCTCTTTCCTTTCTCCAGAGCAAAGTGAATGTGACTTTTCTAAGGGGGTCACAGGATGCCTGGAGGCCTGTGGGTGTTGCTGGACTGTTGCCTGCTCTCAGCTTCACTGAGGGGCTTGTCATAGATTTCATCTCCACAGAAATGAGCCGGGGGGCCGTGGCCAGGAGCGCAGGCAGCCGACGTTGTGAAGGGCCCACGCTGATTATTTCCCTCTGACATCGCAATCCTGAGCTTTCCGCATTAATCTCAGACAAAGGCGGCCCTTCAGTGCTGCGCCAGAGCTCAAATTAGGAACCGGATAATGGCCTTGTTCGGATCCCGTCCTGCAATATTCCACCACTACTTCTCACCAAATTCAGGTTTCACTCCCGGTCCTTACCTACTTTTTAATCTTGACGCCGGCTGGCAGGGCGAGGAACGCCACGGGCTGCGAAACTGATAGCCAGTCAGGACTGGATTGTTTGCAGCCTGATCTGGTCTGCAAGACGGAACAAAGGAGGCCTCGCGAGAACTCCGCAGGGAGGACTGGCTCCGAGGAGCCAATGGCGATGTACGCCGACCGGCCCGCTGGAGGAGCTCCGACTGATGCCCCAGCGGTGGGTCGCAGTCGGGGGTCGTGCCGCACCGTGGACCTTCCTTTAGTTTAGTAGTCCCCCTCCCACTCCCATCCTGCAGCCAAAAACCTCTAATCAGCACTCGCTGGCTTTTGAAGTCCGGCATAAAAGTGAAGGGCAAACCACCTTGAGGGAGATGGAGAGATGAAGTAGATGGGGGGGAAAAAAACTTGACATTTTGTCCTAAATATAATAACCCGTAATTGTATGTATTTGCTTATGTAAGCTAACTCTTCTACTTCTGACCCACTGCACACGAAATGGTGATTTTTGTCACTTGCTATTATTTTATTGACAAATACACCAGATGGTGGCACTCTAATTAGCCCCCCAACAGTGTTACCCCAAAATTGCCAACATACTTGTGGCATTGGGGGCGAGGTTAAGGGTATAGTGGGGACGTGGCCAATATGATGTCATCATATCATTTGCACAATCTGCAATGATGCATACATTTTCTTCAAAAAAGGCCAAAAAATTACTACATACCCTATTTTTCGGAGTATAAGTCGCTCTGGAGTATAAGTCGCACCGGCCGAAAATGCATAATAAAGAAGGAAAAAAACATATATAAGTCGCATTTTTTGGGGAAATTTATTTGATAAAACCCAACATCAAGAATAGACATTTGAAAGGCAATTTAAAATAAATAAAGAATAGTGAACAACAGGCTGAATAAGTATACGTTACATGAGGCATAAATAACCAACTGAGAACGTGCCTGGTATGTTAACGTAACATATTATGGTAAGAGTCATTCAAATAACTATAACATATAGAACATGCTATACGTTTACCAAACAATCTGTCACTCCTAATCGCTAAATCCCATGAAATCTTATACGTCTAGTCTCTTACGTAAATGAGCTAAATAATATTATTTGATATTTTACGGTAATGTGTTAATATTTTCACACATAAGTCGCTCTTGAGTATTGTCGGAGGCAGATATTTACATATATCCGTATTTAAGTGTTACTTCTTTATTTTCATAATCATATTACAAAACAGCTAGTGTTCTTCTTCCAATTGTGGTCTTTTGGTTGTCTGCAAATACTGTGTGCTAACCTGGACTTTGGAATGTAAGGAGGAGAGATACTCCTTTTCCTTATCTGTTCCTGTGTCCAGCTGAGGAGGACAATGGGCATGTGTTTGGGCAAGAAAGAGAGACAAGACAACGAGGGTGGGAGGGAGAGACACTTTATAGAAGAGAAGGTTTCCATATTTTAGATCAGACCATCTTAGCTGCGCGATTGAATGTTCTATGCTGGACTGGTCTCATTATATTTCCAAAGCTTTGGAGATAAAATTACAAAATACCTATTCTGTCTCTGGTGGTTCTTCTACTCAGCTGTACTGTCATAAAGAGCTTGGGAGCGACCAGCGGCTTGAATTCCCTGGGAGGAACAACTGGTCCAAACGCAACAGTATACATACACTTGTAAAGAACATAATGTCATGGCTGTCTTGAGTTTTCAATCATTTCTACAACTCTTATTTTTTTGTGATAGAGTGATTGGAGCACATACTTGTTGGTCACAAAAAAACATTCATGAAGTTTGGGTCTTTTATGAATTTATTATGGGTCTACTGAAAATGTGAGCAAATCTACTGGGTCAAAAGTATACATACAGCAATGATAATATTTGGTTACATGTCCCTTGGCAAGTTTCACTGCAATAAGGCGCTTTTGGTAGCCATCCACAAGCTTCTGCTTGAATTTTTGACCACTCCTCTTGACAAAATTGGTGCAGTTCAGCTACATTTGTTGGTTTTCTGACATGGACTTGTTTCTTCAGCATTGTCCACACGTCTAAGTCAGAACTTTGGGAAGGACATTCTAAAACCTTAATTCTAGCCTGATTTAGCCATTCCTTTACCAATTTTGACGTGTGTTTGGGGGTCATTGTCCGGTTGGAACACCCGACTGTGCTCAAGACCCAACCTCTGGGCTGACGATTTTCACGACTAGTGAATGAAGTGTGCTTTTGTATATACATATTTCTGATCAAGGGATGGATCAAATGCAGAGGACACATTTCACCACACCTAGTGTGTGTGTGACAATCATTGGTACTTTAACTTAACTTTAACTTTACACATACAAACTGTAGCACACAAAAAAGCACATTTAATTAAAAAAAAACGTTATTATGGTCTTACCTTTACTTATAAGTGCGGGAACAGTGGTGTTCGTGTTGGAGGAGTTGTGAATGAATGAAATATGAAATCCGTGCTGCAGTCTGCAGGTGTACCTAATGTTGTGTCCCTGCAGTCGTTCACGGCTCCTCCGGCGCGAGCATTGTTGTTTTTGCACTTTTTGGCTTCTTGTTAAGTGACTTTTTTAGGGTGGATTCGGTCTTGCACGTGGAGGGTTTGGGTGTGGGCTTTGGTTGGTGTGGCGCTCCCGTCGGGGGGGTGCATTCTGCGGCGGGGGTGCATTAACCGGCACCAGGAGGCGGGATTACTGCGAGCCTCACACAGTGCGTCTTCGCAGCAGTTTTATGATTGCTCAGCACAAGAAATACGTTACACACATACAGTTGTTGACAAAATACACTGTACATTATATACCTCAGCTAACTAAACTATGGAAATGTATAATATAATTCATATAGCAATACGGTCTCACTGCACAGCAGGCCAGCATTTAGCCGAGTCCGCAATCCATGTTGAGGCACTGAGTGACGTGCCTCAACTGGCTGCTGATCACCGCACCGTCTCTTCTCAGTATTTGAACGGCAAATATGAAAATTCAGCGATTGTGAATAAAAATAATCTAAAACTGGTGAAGTTAAATGGAAAATAACTTTATAGTATAATCACTGAATACATATAACAATTTAATTAATTTTTTTTCTTTTTACATTTTTTTTCTTTCCATGATGGCAGGTGAGGCCCCGTACTGTACTGGTTGTATAATAAGGCCATGCAGAATAAGGCATTCATAAGTACTTAATAATGACTAATTAAGAGCCAATATGTTAATAATTTGCATGTTAATAAGCAACTAATTAATGGTGAGTATGTGTTCCCCATACTAAAGTGTTACCGAAATGTCTCTATGAATTTCACTCTGGTTGTTTTATATTGTCATTACTGCCACAAGTGGTAGAAAAGTGTATTACAACTAAGTACAGCTGTGGCCTATGCGGACCACGGCTGAAAAAACACATATATTACATTCTAGGGGGCGCTCGAAGCCCAACACTGGGCCCCGGCCCCATGGCTAAGAAACACTGGTATATAGTACACGCCCAGGGCTCCCATTATTTCAGTGTTATAGTGAGTTGATTTTTTCATGCAAATTTTTTTGCTGTTTTTATCTGCCACACGTGAAAAGCCGATCTGTGAAAATAATGCATACATTACACCGGTCCCTGGTGGAAAAAAGGTTGGGGACCCCTTGCCCTAAATAACTCATTTATAGCTCACACAGCTCCATTTATCTTAATAAAAGTCTTGTTTGTTGAGGCCACGGTGATAAAAAATTCCTCGTGCAAAGGTGCAAAACGCAAGTGCGGCACATTCACGCACAGCCTGCTTTCCTATTTGAATTCATTTCACCTTCTTTCTTAGGGGCTGTAGATCAGAAAGAAGGAGTGAGGCAATAGAGTGAGAGGCATTGGGGGTGTAGGGGGGGGAGCACAAGGAAAACTGATGCCCTTTCCTCCAGCTAAATTAACAGGAATCACGTGGAAAACAATCTGAGTCTCCAATGAAGGCAGGGGAGGGTGAGGTTGGGGGGGGGGGGGACCATTAAAATTAGCCCCCGGCTATGGACTGCACCCAATATCACTAAAGCTGCACTCACTACAGATGTGGAGGCTGGCTCACAGGCAAACGACGCTCTGTTCTATAGCTACAATTAAAATCAACCTCGCTGCCAAAAATGGGAGGGGTGGGAGGGCTAGAAAGGCAGACATGGAACATCAAAGACAGATTGAAATGTGTAGTCAGTAATAGGAGTGGTCTCCCAGCCCCCCCGAGGTCCTCCACGGTCCCCTTGTTAATGAGAAATTTTGACCTCTGGTTTGTAAGTTAAACTTGTAATCTCGCTTAATGAAGTAAATCAATCCCAACTCCGGAGTGCTCAGTGTGTCTCTCCCTTTGCCGTCTCGACCCCCCTCCAACCCCTGCCATCTTCGGCCCTCCTCCTCGTGGGACTAAGAAGACGTTATGGTCTTCCACCAGACAAACAGGAAGCTAGCAGAGCATGAGGGTTCCGGAGCTGGAGGGCGGGCAAAGCGTAAGCCGGCGCTCGGACCGACTGGGATGTTTGGATAAGGGGGGACCGTCCGAGTGGAAGCCACTGGAGAGGGCGAGCTGGTGAAGTGGTTCCCCGCCCACTGCCTTTCTTTGTGGGCCTCTCCGCCTTGAACCAGTTGGGGAGGGGTGTTTGCTTAAAAGCTATTAACTGGTTCTGCCGCCCTTACTCTGCTCTTCCGACTTGACTTCTCTTCAGCAGATGTTTGATTTTGGTCAGTTTATTTAGTCAGAGTTGCAGGGGCGTTGTGTTGTTTTTACGGACCGTCTGCCAAAAGCTAGTCAAAGATCATCTCTATGACAACACTCGAGTGTTTTTAAAGGGGCACATTATCACCAGACCTATGTAAGCGTCAATATATACCTTGATGTTGCAGAAAAAAGACCATATATTTTTTTAACCGATTTCCGAACTCTAAATGGGTGAATTTTGGCGAATTAAACGCCTTTCTGTTATTCTCCCTCAGAGCGATGACGTCACAACGTGCCGTCACGTCGGGAAGCAATCCGCCATTTTCTCAAACACCGAGTCAAATCAGCTCTGTTATTTTCCATTTTTTCGACTGTTTTCCGTACCTTGGAGACATCATGCCTCGTCGGTGTGTTGTCGGAGGGTGTAACAACACGAACAGGGACGGATTCAAGTTGCACCAGTGGCCCAAAGATGCGAAAGTGGCAAGAAATTGGACGTTTGTTCCGCACACTTTACCGACGAAAGCTATGCTACGACAGAGATGGCAAGAATGTGTGGATATCCTGCGACACTCAAAGCAGATGCATTTCTAACGATAAAGTCAAAGAAATCTGCCGCCAGACCCCCATTGAATCTGCCGGAGTGTGTGAGCAATTCAGGGACAAAGGACCTTGGTAGCACGGCAAGCAATGGCGGCAGTTTGTTCCCACAGACGAGCGAGCTAAACCCCCTGGATGTCTTGGCTCACATCGACCCTTATGCCACCGAAGATGATCAAGAGAAGAATATCGATCCTAGCTTCCCTGGCCTGCTGACATCAACTCCAAAACTGGACAGATCAGCTTTCAAGAAAACAGAGCGGATGAGGGTATGTCTACAAAATATATTAATTGATAAAAACTGGGCTGTCTGCACTCTCAAAGTGCATGTTGTTGCCAAATGTATTTCATATGCTGTAAACCTAGTTCATAGTTGTTAGTTTCCTTTAATGCCAAACAAACACATACCAATCGTTGGTTAGAAGGCGATCGTCGTTTTCGTCGGTTTCGCTTGCATACGGTTCAAACCGATATGGCTCAATAGCTTCAGTTTCTTCTTCAATTTCGTTTTCGCTACCTGCCTCCACACTACAACCATCCGTTTCAATACATGCGTAATCTGTTGAATCGCTTAAGCCGCTGAAATCCGAGTCTGAATCCGAGCTAATGTCGCTATAGCTTGCTGTTCTATGCGCCATGTTTGTTTGTGTTGGCTTCACTATGTGACGTCACAGGAAAATGGACGGGTGTATATAACGATGGTTAAAATCGGGCACTTTGAAGCTTTTTTTAGAGATATTGCGTGATGGGTAAAATTTAGAAAAAAACTTTGAAAAATAAAATAAGCCACTGGGAACTGATTTTTAATGGTTTTAACCATTCTGAAATTGTGATAATGTTCCCCTTTAAGAACCTGCTGCAAAAATGTGAGTCACCAGATGAATAGCTGAAATGATGAATAGGAGAGGTCCTAAAACGGGACCTTGAGGCGTACCACTAAATAAGTTAAACAAATGACTACTGACTGCATCTGAAGTAAATACGCTACAGAATGAGAATCAGAATCAGAAATACTTTAATAATCCCCGAGGGGAAATTAAGATTTTCCGCACAGACAAACAGGGAGACAGAATAGGATCGCTGACGGGTCTGCCAACTTACAAAATAGGTGAGAAACAGGTAAACACTGGGAAAAAAAAAATTCAGTCTAAGCCTGGGCCCTGGAGAGGGGCTCCAGCTTGAGGCCAAAGAAGAAGAAAAACTCATAACCATAGCACACATAAATGTGTGTAAGAGGGAAACATCAAAGAACACAAAGGATATTAAAGACATTTAAAGGGGAACATTATCACAATTTCAGAAGGGTTAAAACCATTAAAAATCAGTTCCCAGTGGCTTATTATATTTTTCAAAGTTTTTTTCAAAATTTTACCCATCACGCAATATCCCTAAAAAAAAGCTTTAAAGTGCCTGATTTTAACCATCGTTATATACACCCGTCCATTTTCCTGTGACGTCACACAGTGATGCCAATACAAACAAACATGGCGGAAAGAACAGCAAGGTATAGCGACATTAGCTCGGATTCAGACTCGGATTTCAGCGGTTTAAGCGATTCAACAGATTACGCATGTATTGAAACGGATGGTTGTAGTGTGGAGGCAGGTAGCGAAAACGAAATTGAAGAAGAAACTGAAGCTATTGAGCCATATCGATTTGAACCGTATGCAAGCGAAACCGACGAAAACGACCCGACAGCCAGCGACACGGGAGAAAGCGATTGACTTCTAACCAACGATTGGTATGTGTTTGTTTGGCATTAAAGGAAACTAACAACTATGAACTAGGTTTACAGCATATGAAATACATTTGGCAACAACATGCACTTTGAGAGTGCAGACAGCCCATTTCAGGCGCGCTAAGAACATATATTTTTCCACGATTTCAGCACTCAGGTTAACCATACCTAAATAGACACAAAATACTGCGTTACACAAGACTACTCGAATGTACTTGAATGATTGAAAAAAATAAATGTTTTTAAGCTAAATTATTGGTAAACACAGTTTATGTATAATAATTTACGTAAAACCGCGAGTAATGAATAAAGTTTTCATCAATTAATATATTCTGTAGACATACCCTCATCCGCTCTCTTTTCCTGAAAGCTGATCCGTCCAGTTTTGGAGTTGATGTCAGCATCTGCTTTGAGTGTCGCAGGATATCCACACATTCTTGCCATCTCTGTCGTAGCATAGCTTTCGTCGGTAAAGTGTGCGGAACAAACGACTGACCATTTCGTCGGCTTTCCCCACAGCCTCGTATTTTGAACAAATTTCGTCCAATTTCTTGCCACTTTTGCATCTTTGGGCCACTGGTGCAACTTGAATCCGTCCCTGTTCGTGTTGTTACACCCTCCGACAACACACCGACGAAAGTGAGAAAATGGCGGATTGCTTCCCGATGTGACGTCACATTGTGATGTCATCGCTCCGAGAGCGAATAATAGAAAGGCGTTTAATTCGCCAAAATTCACCCATTTAGAGTTCGGAAATCGGTTAAAAAAATATATGGTCTTTTTTCTGCAACGTCAAGGTATATATTGACGCTTACATAGGTCTGGTGATAATGTTCCCCTTTAAAAGAGCAGAGCTGATGCAACCAGCCACTTCTACATGCAAAAGTAAAACAACAACAACAAAAACATACACACTGGTTGGGGACCACTGATGTATGTTGTTGTGGCCTCTGCGGTGTTCCACGTCATCGTCTGCTGGGGTGGGGGGAAGCATGGCCAGTGACAGGAGCAGACCCAACAAAGCAACCAAGAGAGCCCACTCCACCCTCGGCCGTCCACCAA
>NC_084553.2:57193450-57248450 GCF_033978685.3 Nerophis lumbriciformis
GTTTTTGTCAGATCCAGTATGTAAGGAAGGGATGCACTACTCAAATACAACACAACATATTTGAGGAAACACATTGTCACTTGAAAATATTTCATTGCCATTTTCCATCATTGCTGCTTTATACCCTGCTGGGTGGGATGCTGCGATGTCGTTTTTCGTAACATTCCCTTTTTTTAGTAGAACTTACATGCATGCGCTTACATAAATATACATATTAGTGCTTGCACTCCTACCGTCCTATTTAGATAAGAAGCTTCCATACATCCATATTAATGTTGAGACGGAGCGCAATCGCCGGTTTGCGGCTTTAAAAGAAGGACGCTGCCCTGCAATAATGGTTAAATATACAGTTTTGACAACAAAGTTGAGCCTGGGGCACTTTAAAGATACCCATCTTAAAGAAATTAATTACCTCCCTTGTTAATCTTGATATAATTAAATTTCAGAAGAATGAATTTCGCTGCCTTTTTCTTTTCCCTCTCCCTCCTCTCTGCTGAGCTGCTATGGAGGCGGGCGGGATGATACAGGCTGGTTCTCTAGCCAGCCTGCTGGCCAGGGAGCTGGGGACAGCCTGAGCATCATGGGCCCTTTGCAAACCCACTCGCCTCGTCCTACGCCTTCTCCCGCTCTCTGGGAGCAAACCACCCCGCCATCCCGTGGGACTGGCAAAAACTCCAGGCCTCCCAAATTTCTGGTTGCGTGAGAATGTTGCCGTAACGACTTAAAAGCGTTGGAGCAACACAAACGCTTCTGAATCTCCGGAGAGCTCATTTCAACTCTTGCCTTGCCACTCTTGTTGTTTAGGACCTCCTGCCATGCTTTTCTGGCTTAATGTCGATCGCCGTTTTTTTAGAGTTCCCCACTCAGCTCCAGAGGCAGCTGTCAAGGTTTGAGCCTTGAGGGAGGCAGAAAGAGGGGACGAAAGGCTGGGGGAAAAAGCCCCCAGCTTGGGGTAGGGTTCCTATATTTTCACTTTTATGCTCCAAATGTCTTAGTCATGAAGACATGATTGTTTTGTTAAGCAACTTACATAGACAGTGTTATAAACAATGGAAGCATGCCCCGTGGAATACCCGTATTTTCCGCACTATAAGGCGCACCTTCAATGAATGGCCTATTTTAAAACTTTGTTCATATATAAGGCGCACCGCATTATAAGGCGCATAGTATAGACGCTACAGTAGAGGCTGGTTACGTTATGCATCCCGTAGTTGCGAGACCTTTTGTGGCTCAATATTGGTCCATATACGAACCCCAGATTTTAGAGAGAATTTGTTAAAATGTAATAATCACTTATTCTTCTGTTGTTTGGATGCTTTACATTAGTTTCGGATGATACCACACATTTGGGTATCAATCTGATACCAAGTAGTTACAGGATCATACATTTGTGTCATACATACAAACCCCGTTTCCATATGAGTTGGGAAATTGTGTTAGATGTAAATATAAACGGAATACAATGATTTGCAAATCATTTTCAACCCATATTCAGTTGAATATGCTACAAAGACAACATATTTGATGTTCAAACTGATAAACATTTTTTTTTTTTTTGCAAATAATCGTTAACTTTAGAATTTCATGCCAGCAACACGTGACAAAGAAGTTGGGAAAGGTGGCAATAAATACTGATAAAGTTGAGGAATGCTCATCAAACACTTATTTGGAACATCCCACAGGTGAACAGGCAGATTGGGAACAGGTGGGTGCCATGATTGGGTATAAAAGTAGATTCCATGAAATGCTCAGTCATTCACAAACAAGGATGGGGCGAGGGTCACCACTTGGTCAACAAATGCGTGAGCAAATTGTTGAACAGTTTAAGAAAAAACTTTCTCAACCAGCTATTGTAAGGAATTTAGGGATTTCACCATCTACGGTCCGTAATATCATCAAAGGGTTCAGAGAATCTGGAGAAATCACTGCACGTAAGCAGCTAAGCCCGTGACCTTCGATCCCTCAGGCTGTATACTGCATCAACAAGCGACATCAGAGTGTAAAGGATATCACCAGATGGGCTCAGGAACACTTCAGAAACCCACTGTCAGTAACTACAGTTGGTCGCTACATCTGTAAGTGCAAGTTAAAACTCTCCTATGCAAGGCAAAAACTGTTTATCAACAACACCCAGAAACGCCGTCGGCTTCGCTGGGCCTGAGCTCATCTAAGATGGACTGATACAAAGTGGAAAAGTGTTCTGTGGTCTGACGAGTCCACATTTCAAATTGTTTTTGGAAACTGTGGACGTCGTGTCCTCCGGACCAAAGAGGAAAAGAACCATCCGGATTGTTATAGGCGCAAAGTTGAAAAGCCAGCATCTGTGATGGTATGGGGGTGTATTAGTGCCCAAGACATGGGTAACTTACACATCTGTGAGGGCGCCATTAATGCTGAAAGGTACATACAGGTTTTGGAGCAACATATGTTTCCATCCAAGCAACGTTACCATGGACGCCCCTGCTTATTTCAGCCAGACAATGCCAAGCCACGTGTTACATCAACGTGGCTTCATAGTAAAAGAGTGCGGGTACTAGACTGGCCTGCCTGTAGTCCAGACCTGTCTCCCATTGAAAATGTGTGGCGCATTTTGAAGCCTAAAATAGCACAACGGAGACCCCCGGACTGTTGAACAACTTAAGCTGTACATCAAGCAAGAATGGGAAAGAATTCCACCTGAGAAGCTTAAAAAATGTGTCTCCTCAGCTCCCAAACGTTTACTGAGTGTTGTTAAAATGAAAGGCCATGTAACACAGTGGTGAACATGCCCTTTCCCAACTACTTTGGCACGTGTTGCAGCCATGAAATTCTAAGTTAATTATTATTTGCAAAAAAAAAATAAAGTTTATGAGTTTGAACATCAAATATGTTGTCTTTGTAGTGCATTCAATTGAATATGGGTTGAAAAGGATTTGCAAATCATTGTATTCCATTTATATTTACATCTAACACAATTTCCCAACTCATATGGAAACGTGGTTTGTATAAGGCGCACCGGATTATAAGGCGCACTGTCAGCTTTTGAGAAAATTGGAGGTTTTTAGGTGCGCCTTATAGTGTGGAAAATACGGTACATTGTGGTCGTCGACAACCATGCATTTCTAGTTAGTATTTAAAGAATATAGAGAAAAAAATAAATTACCGTATTTTTCGGACCATAGGGCGCACCGCCGATGAATGGTCTATGTTCGATCTTTTTTCATATATAAGGCGCACTGGATTATAGGGCGCATTAAAGGAGTCATATTATTATTAGGGATGTCCGATAATGGCTTTTTTGCCGATATTCGATATTCCGATATTGTCCAACTCTTAATTACCGATACCGATATCAACCGATACCGATATGTACAGTCGTGGAATTAACACATTATTATGCCTAATTTGGACAACAAGGTATGGTGAAGATAAGGTCCTTTAAAAAAATAAATAAATAAATAAAATAAGATAAATAAATTAAAAACATTTTCTTGAATAAAAAAGAAAGTAAAACAATATAAAAACAGTTACATAGAAACTAGTAATTAATGAAAATTAGTAAAATTAACTGTTAAAGGTTAGTACTATTAGTGGACCAGCAGCACGCGCAATCATGTGTGCTTACGGACTGTATCCCTTGCAGACTGTATTGATATATATTGATATATAATGTAGGAACCACAATATTAATAACAGAAAGAAACAACCCTTTTGTGTTAATGAGTGTAAATGGAGGAGGGAGGTTTTTTGGGTTGGTGCACTAATTGTAAGTGTATCTTGTGTTTTTTATGTTGATTTAGTGAAAAAAAACAAAAAAAAAACGATACCAATAATAAAACAAAAACATACCGATAATTTTCGATATTTCATTTTAAAGCATCTCTAATTATTATTATTTTTTTCTTAATGTAAAACACTTCCTTGGGGTCTACATAACATGTAATGGTGGTTCTTTGGTCGAAATGTTGCATAGATTATGTTTTACAGATCATCTTCAAGCCGCTTTCTGACAGTCGCTTCAGGATGCGCCGTTTTGTGGGCGGTCTTATTTACGTGGCTCACCTTCGGCAGCGTCTTCTCCCCGTCATCTTTGTTGTAGCGGTGTAGCGTGCAAGGACGGGAGTGGAAGAAGTGTCAAAAGATGGAGCTAACCGTTTTAATGACATTCAGACTTTACTTCAATCAATAACGGAGCAGCATCCCCTCATCCGGAAACAACAACTAGGCCGGAAATGTGTCCCGTGAAAAAACGTCCGACCGGAACTCTCTAATAACTAAAGTTCCTTGGGTGGATAATGTAAACTCACTACACCGGTATGTTTTAGCGCTTTCATGGCGAGTTTACTGACAGATATAAGTAAGAACTTTACAATACTTTATATTAGAAATGGCAACATCGGACGATGAATGTCCCATAACAAGAAGATAGAGAAAAAGAAGAAGCTTATCGACTACGGTGTCGGCACGGACTACAAAGGCGGAAGCGCGCAATTTTTTAGGATTTATGCAGATCCCAAATACAGATCAGCAGGTACCAGAAGGTAAGAAAAGTTGTTTTTGCATAATATTGCGAAACAAAACGCCAGATAGTATGTCTTACCTAATCCACACAGCATAATAGTATTCCTATATTTAATGCGCCGACAGTCCATCAAGCGGTGCGGCTTCACAGCTTACCAAAGTCGTACCAAAATATTTTGATAGATTTTTGAGCGCCGTGTGTAATGTTCTATATTTTCAATGGAACATATAAAATATCGCTGTTGTTTACTTGAGTCATTTTTAGAGATGTCCGATAATGGCTTTTTTGCCGATATTCAATATTCCGATATTGTCCAACTCTTAATTACCGATTCCGATATCAACCGATACCGTTATATACAGTCGTGGAATTAACACATTATTATGCGTAATTTTGTTGTGATGCCCCACTGGATGCATTAAACAATGTAACAAGGTTTTCCAAAAATGCCAACATGGCACTGCCATATTTATTATTGAAGTCACAAAGTGCATTATTTTTTTTAACATGCCTCAAAACAGCAGCTTGGAATTTGGGGGGTTGGGGGACGGCGGGGTTGAGGTTTGGGGGGGTAGGAGGTAGCGGGAGGGGGGGGGTGTATATTGTAGCGTCCTGGAAGAGTTAGTGCTGCAAGGGGTTCTGGGTATTTGTTCTGTTGTGTTTATGTTGTGTTACGGTGCGGATGTTCTCCCGAAATATGTTTGTCATTCTTGTTTGGTGTGGGTTCACAGTGTGGCGCATATTTGTAACAGTGTTAAAGTTGTTTATACGGCCACCCTCAGTGTGACCTGTATGGTTGTTGATCAAGTATGCCTTGCATTCACTTGTGTGTGTTAAAAACCGTAGATATTATATGACAGGGCCGGCATGCAAAGGCAGTGCCTTTAAGGTTTATTGGCGCTCTGTACTTCTCCCAAGTCCGTGTACCACTCCGTACAGTGGCGTTTTAAAAAGTCATGAATTTTACTTTTTGAAACCGATAATTTCCGATGTTACATTTTAAAGCATTTATCGGCCGATAATATCGGCAGTCCGATATTATCGGACATCTCTAGTCATTTTGCCATCATAATGCAGTCTACACGTATCTCTCATGTTTGACTGCCATCTACCGGTCACACTTATCATTATACCATGTACCAAACAGAATTGCTTTCAGGTCGGTAAGCAAAACCAGAATTATTCCGTACATTAGGCGCACCGGGTTATAAGGCGCACTGTCGAGTTTTGAGAAGAAAAAAAAAGGATTTTAGTTGCGCCTTATAGTCCGGAAAATATGGTACGTTCAAAAGACAATTAAAAACACATGCCAGCAGACACTAAAATTAATACATTGAATTTTCTATCTGGCTGAAATATTGTATGGATTATTCTATAACATGTTCTGGTCGAGCCCTCACTCAATTACAGAATGATTAGCAGGCTGAATATTACTTCATTGTATTAATTAATAGAGAATGGTAAAACATTGTCATGCAGCAATATGGAGACCATTCACTTGTACGACATGTAATAGACTTAGACTTACACTTCCTTTTTATTGTCATTCAAATTTGAACTTTACAGTACAGATAAGAACGAAATTTCGTTGCATTAGCTCATGGTAGTGCAGGTTAAAAAAGCAATAAGGTGCAGATATAAATAAATAGATTACTGTACAGATAAATAAAATATTGCACTTTTGCATATGCATCCAGTTTTATGTTATATTGTCTTTATATTCCAGCGAGTTAATCCATTTTTGGAGGGAATTGAGGGGATGATTATGATGCGTTCAAGAGTCTTACGGCCTGAGGGAAGAAGCTGTTACAGAACCTAGAGGTTCTGCTTCGGAGGCTGTGGAACCTCTTTCTAGAGTGCAATGTGCAGAATATCAGAAGCATTTATTCAGGTAGAAATATCACAGATTACAAGACATTTTTGTCATTTGTATTTCCAAACATTGTTTTACTTTTCATGTTTTTGCTCACTTTTTTTTACCATCAAAAATATCATTATAATTTTCTTCAATATTTTAACCATAATAAATTATTGTTCTTCTTCTTTTCTGATTTGCTGTGAAAATCACAAGGTTCCTTGTCTTATAAAAGCAAAAGGCCATGAAAACATGTGCTTACTGATTTCTTTAGATTAGTTGTGGCCTCAAAGCCTTTTTAAAGGAGTCGCCCCATTTTAGAAAATACTCCACAGAGCTAAATATGTTAAAACGATTCTATTGTTTTGTCTCACGGAGTCCTCCGTCCTTCTTTTTCTATTATTATTATTTCTTGGAACGCAAAAACATGTAAAAAATTAGCTGGAGAAAATGGTGGAGGAGAACAAACAAGGGCGGTCCATTAGCGAGGACGGCGTTATTGGCTGCCTCGCCTCTTCTCATGGCGGCCCATTAAAAGTGGTAATGTGTGCCTGCAGCGGCGCCCGCGGACCAAGAAGGGGGCCATGGAAGGCATATTTCACATGCATCACACACTGGAATTAAATAGACCAATGTTCCCTAAAAAGACTGAAGTACATCTCTTTCTGATGTGCGTCCCGGGCAAAAAAAATTCATTGATCTTAGAATGTCCCTTGGCAATTATAAAATATTAAATCCAAGTCGCACTTTTCGTCTCAGCTTAATTTTTTTTCCTCTCCCCTCACTCTCTCTCTTCTTTCTCCTGCTTCCCCGCTGCTGCTTTTCCATTTGACCAATTTAGACCAAAAGAAAAAAAAAAAGTTAGAAATGGATGGTCTTGGGGAGAAGGGGGGGAGAGAGAGAAAAAGACAGCCCACTTTTAGCCATCTTTTGTTACGATTTTCTATTGTTTTTGCTCTTTAAATGAGAGCCTTCCTGCATAAGAGTTGTGTTGGAGCCCACAAGGGTGTGAAATCTGTGTGACATCTTGGGGTTTGCTACTCTGGTCCGTTATTATTATTTTTTTCAAGATACTTGGTACGCACGTTGGTGTTGCTCTCCTAACATTCACTGGTATTTTTGTCATGTGACCAAAGGCTGCGCAGTTAGGACTTGATTGTGACCTAATTCAAATATGTTGTCTTCTCGGTTGTATACTTATACTTATAATCTTACAACAACAACTCACGATTCAATTTTGTTTCTTTATCAGTTTTACGGTGGGTCTGGATTAATTTTGGCCTCATTCCTGTGAGAATCCTGCGTGTGACTGAAGCATTAAGGCGTGGCAGTTGGTTAATTTATGAATACTCGATTCATTCACTCACGCTTTAAGTGAGGAATGAAACAAAAGCTAATCCAGACCCACTGTAATTTCTAGACTAATATTTTTTCGTCTTTGTTTTCGTCAACAACCTATTTTTTCCTTAACGAAAATAAGACGATTATGTAGGTTAATTTGGGTCTTTATTACTAAAGCTTTTTTTTTTTTGCACGGAATTTTTCGCGTTTGAATTTTGTGAACTGATTTTTTTTTTCATCAAATTATGCTGATAATTTCATTGGAAAAAAGTTTGTGAGCAAAATGGGTGTGTTTAAAAAAAATAACTTCAGTGTCAAAAATACAGTGTTTAAAATTCAGTGTTTTAAAAATGTAGTGTTTCAAAATTCAGTGTTATTAAAGTTTAGTTCAAAAAACAGTGTTTAAAAATTCTGTTTTACAAATCCAGTGTTTTAAAATTCAGTGAAAAAAACTGTTTAAATTTCAATGTTTTACAATTCAGTGTAAAAAAAAACAAGTGTTTAAAATTCAGTGTTTCAAAAGTTAGTGTTTTAGAAATTCAGTGTTTCAAAATTCTATCTTTGAAATTTTTGTGTAAAAAACAGTGTTTAAAAATTGTATGTTTTAAAAATTCAAAGTTTCAAAATTCAGTGTTTTAGAAATTCAGTGTTTCAACATTCAGTGTTTTAAAATTAAATGAAAAAATAATGTTTAAACTTCAGTGTTTTGCAATTCAGTGTAAAAAACAAGTGTTAAAATTCTGTTTCAAAAGTTAGTGTTTTAGAAATTCAGTGTTTCAAAATTCAGTGTTTTAAATTTTAGTGTAAAAAACAGTGTTTCAAAATTCTATGTTTTATAAATTCAAAGTTTCAAAATTCAGTGTTTTAGAAATTCAGTGTTTCAAAATTCAGTGTTTTAAAATTCAATGAAAAAAATAATGTTTAAACTTCAGTGTTTTACAATTCAGTGTAAAAAAACAAGTGTTAAAATTCTGTGTTTCAAAAGTTAGTGTTTTAGAAATTCAGTGTTGTAAAATTCAGTGTTTTAAATTTTAGTGTACAAAACAGTGTTTAAAAATTCTATATTTTAAAAATTCAAAGTTTCAAAATTCAGTGTTTTAGAAATTCATTGTTTCAAAATTCAGTGTTTTAAAATTCAATGAAAAAAATAATGTTTAAACTTCAGTGTTTTACAATTCAGTGTAAAAAACAAGTGTTTCAAATTCAGTGTTTTAACAATTCAAAGTTTCAAAATTCCCTGTTTTGAAATTCACTGTAAGAAACAGTGTTTACAAATTCAGTGGTTTAAAAATTCAGTGTTTTACAATTCAGTGTAAAAAGAAGTGTTTAAAATTCAGTGTTAAAAATTAATTGTTTCAAAATTCAGTGTTTAAATTTCAGTGTTTTACAACTCAGTGTAAAAACAGTGTTTAAAAATTCAATGTTTTAAAAATTCAGTGTTTCAAAATTCAGTGTTTTAAAATTCAATGAAAAAACAATGTTTAAACTTCAGTGTTTTACAATTCAGTGTTAAAAACTAGTGTTTAAAATTCTGTGTTTCAAAAGTTAGTGTTTTAGAAATTCAGTGTTGTAAAATTCAGTGTTTTAAATTTTAGTGTACAAAACAGTGTTTAAAAATTCTATGTTTTAAAAATTCAAAGTTTCAAAATTCAGTGTTTTAGAAATTCATTGTTTCAAAATTCAGTGTTTTAAAATTCAATGAAAAAAATAATGTTTAAACTTCAGTGTTTTACAATTCAGTGTAAAAAACAAGTGTTTCAAATTCAGTGTTTTAACAATTCAAAGTTTCAAAATTCCCTGTTTTGAAATTCACTGTAAGAAACAGTGTTTAAAAATTCAGTGGTTTAAAAATTCAGTGTTTTACAATTCAGTGTAAAAAGAAGTGTTTAAAATTCAGTGTTAAAAATTAATTGTTTCAAAATTCAGTGTTTAAATTTCAGTGTTTTACAACTCAGTGTAAAAACAGTGTTTAAAAATTCAATGTTTTAAAAATTCAGTGTTTCAAAATTCAGTGTTTTAAAATTCAATGAAAAAATAATGTTTAAACTTCAGTGTTTTACAATTCAGTGTTAACAACTAGTGTTTAAAATTCTGTGTTTCAAAAGTTAGTGTTTTAGAAATTCAGTGTTGTAAAATTCAGTGTTTTAAATTTTAGTGTACAAAACAGTGTTTAAAAATTCTGTTTTAAAAATTCAAAGTTTCAAAATTCAGTGTTTTAGAAATTCATTGTTTCAAAATTCAGTGTTTTAAAATTCAATGAAAAAAATAATGTTTAAACTTCAGTGTTTTACAATTCAGTGTAAAAAACAAGTGTTTCAAATTCAGTGTTTTAACAATTCAAAGTTTCAAAATTCCCTGTTTTGAAATTCACTGTAAGAAACAGTGTTTACAAATTCAGTGGTTTAAAAATTCAGTGTTTTACAATTCAGTGTAAAAAGAAGTGTTTAAAATTCAGTGTTAAAAATTAATTGTTTCAAAATTCAGTGTTTAAATTTCAGTGTTTTACAACTCAGTGTAAAAACAGTGTTTAAAAATTCAATGTTTTAAAAATTCAGTGTTTCAAAATTCAGTGTTTTAAAATTCAATGAAAAAACAATGTTTAAACTTCAGTGTTTTACAATTCAGTGTTAAAAACTAGTGTTTAAAATTCTGTGTTTCAAAAGTTAGTGTTTTAGAAATTCAGTGTTGTAAAATTCAGTGTTTTAAATTTTAGTGTACAAAACAGTGTTTAAAAATTCTATGTTTTAAAAATTCAAAGTTTCAAAATTCAGTGTTTTAGAAATTCATTGTTTCAAAATTCAGTGTTTTAAAATTCAATGAAAAAAATAATGTTTAAACTTCAGTGTTTTACAATTCAGTGTAAAAAACAAGTGTTTCAAATTCAGTGTTTTAACAATTCAAAGTTTCAAAATTCCCTGTTTTGAAATTCACTGTAAGAAACAGTGTTTAAAAATTCAGTGGTTTAAAAATTCAGTGTTTTACAATTCAGTGTAAAAAGAAGTGTTTAAAATTCAGTGTTAAAAATTAATTGTTTCAAAATTCAGTGTTTAAATTTCAGTGTTTTACAACTCAGTGTAAAAACAGTGTTTAAAAATTCAATGTTTTAAAAATTCAGTGTTTCAAAATTCAGTGTTTTAAAATTCAATGAAAAAATAATGTTTAAACTTCAGTGTTTTACAATTCAGTGTTAACAACTAGTGTTTAAAATTCTGTGTTTCAAAAGTTAGTGTTTTAGAAATTCAGTGTTGTAAAATTCAGTGTTTTAAATTTTAGTGTACAAAACAGTGTTTAAAAATTCTGTTTTAAAAATTCAAAGTTTCAAAATTCAGTGTTTTAGAAATTCAGTGTTTCAAAATTCAGTGTTTTAAAATTCAATGAAAAAAATAATGTTTAAACTTCAGTGTTTTACAATTCAGTGTAAAAAACAAGTGTTTCAAATTCAGTGTTTTAACAATTCAAAGTTTCAAAATTCCCTGTTTTGAAATTCACTGTAAGAAACAGTGTTTACAAATTCAGTGGTTTAAAAATTCAGTGTTTTACAATTCAGTGTAAAAAGAAGTGTTTAAAATTCAGTGTTAAAAATTAATTGTTTCAAAATTCAGTGTTTAAATTTCAGTGTTTTACAACTCAGTGTAAAAACAGTGTTTAAAAATTCAATGTTTTAAAAATTCAGTGTTTCAAAATTCAGTGTTTTAAAATTCAATGAAAAAACAATGTTTAAACTTCAGTGTTTTACAATTCAGTGTTAAAAACTAGTGTTTAAAATTCTGTGTTTCAAAAGTTAGTGTTTTAGAAATTCAGTGTTGTAAAATTCAGTGTTTTAAATTTTAGTGTACAAAACAGTGTTTAAAAATTCTATGTTTTAAAAATTCAAAGTTTCAAAATTCAGTGTTTTAGAAATTCATTGTTTCAAAATTCAGTGTTTTAAAATTCAATGAAAAAAATAATGTTTAAACTTCAGTGTTTTACAATTCAGTGTAAAAAACAAGTGTTTCAAATTCAGTGTTTTAACAATTCAAAGTTTCAAAATTCCCTGTTTTGAAATTCACTGTAAGAAACAGTGTTTAAAAATTCAGTGGTTTAAAAATTCAGTGTTTTACAATTCAGTGTAAAAAGAAGTGTTTAAAATTCAGTGTTAAAAATTAATTGTTTCAAAATTCAGTGTTTAAATTTCAGTGTTTTACAACTCAGTGTAAAAACAGTGTTTAAAAATTCAATGTTTTAAAAATTCAGTGTTTCAAAATTCAGTGTTTACAATTCAGTGTTAACAAATTCAGTGTTTCAAAATTCAGTGGTTTAAAATTCAGTGTAAAAAACAGTGTTTAAAAATGCAATGTTTTAAAAATTCTAAGTTTTAAAATTCAGTGTTTTGAAACTCACTGTAAAAAAATATATTGTTTCACAATTCAGTGTTTCAAAATTCAGTGGAAAAAAACAATGTTTAAATTTCCGTGTTTTATAATTCAGTTAAAAAAAACACGTGTTTAAAATTTCTGTGTTTTGGAAAGTCATTGTTTCAAAATTCAGTGTTTAAAAATGTAGTGTTTTGAAATTCACTGTTTCAAAATTCACTGTAAAAAAAACTGTTTCAAAATTCAGTGTTTTAGAAATTCAGTGTTTCAAAATTCAGTGTTTTGAAATTCAGTGTAAAAAACAGTGTTTAAAATTCAGTGTAAAAAAACAGTGTTTAAAATACAGTGTTTAGAAATTCAGTGTTTTAAAATTCAGTTTTTAAAAATGTAGTGTTTTGAAATTCACCGTTTCAAAATTCACTTTAAAAAAAACTGTTTCAAAATTCAGTGTTTTAGAAATTCAGTGTTTCAAAATTCAGTTTTTAAAAATGTAGTGTTTTGAATTTCACTGTTTCAAAATTCACTGTAAAAAAAACTGTTTCAAAATTCAGTGTTTTAAAATTCAGTGTAAAAATCAGTGTTTAAAATTCAGTGTAAAAAACAGTGTTTAAAATTCAGTGTTTAAGAAATTCAGTGTTTCAAAATTCAGTGTTTCAAAATTTAGTGTTTTGAAATTCACTGTTTCAAAATTCACTGTAAAAAAACTGTTTAAAAAATAATTGTTTTAGAAATTCAGTGTTTCAAAATTCAGTGTTTTAAAATTCAATGTAAAAAACAGTGTTTAAAATTTAAAATCAAAAGACTACGACTAAAAGTCAATTAAAAACTGCTGTCAAAATTAACACTGTTCTCTATTTAACACGATTCTCGATTCAAACCGATTCTCGCAATGCAGTTAACATCTCAGATTTTTTGGGTGTTTTTTTTCAGACATATTCTCCAACTTTTTTGTCCTAAATTAAGCATTTTCAAGCATAAAACTGGCTAAATGAACTAAAAAGATCAATACTACAGTAGTGTTTGCCACTAGAGGAGACCAAACCAATCGGAGCGTGCTGTTCAGTATCGCAGCCACTGATTGGCTCAGCCTCAGGCAGCATTAATATATTGGATTAAAATAGTGTAAAGGTGACTAAAGAGTATTATTTCATGTCTGGAGGCCTCCTTATAATGTTGACAAATGTATTTAGATGGTCATAAGCAGCTTTTTTTATGCTCTAGTTGGGAAAATATTCAATTTATTCCTACTTTGCGGAAATTAATTTTTCACGGTTATTAACAGCGATAAACGAGGGATTGCTGTATATTATTTGGTGTAAAAATGATTATAAAACCTTTTCAAAACAGGTTACAAAAGCTCCTCTTGGCTGCTGACGTATGATGTACACATGAAGCGTGTGGCCTAAAAAAAATTGTTTTTGAGAAATTGATTCTTACATAAAAACAACATTTTTAATCAAGATGGGAATGAATAAGATTCACAATTTGGATGTGGTACCAATTTTTTGAGCATACCGATTGAATATGTATTTTTTTCTGCTTTGCTATTTTCACCAGCTTCTATAATTTACTCTTAAAGAGCGACCAAAAACATCGTCTTCGAAGCTGCGTGCTTTTTCATTGAATTATTTGGACCGTGTAGCGTTCACATTTGCATTAATCAATAATAAACTACTTGCTAATTTCCTGTTTATAAGTGGCTATTGTCTTCTGTAATGCGGTCCCAGACACAATTCTGATTATTTTATTGCGCTACTTTACTTTTAAGCAAGCTTAGCAGTTAACACAACTTCTTGTCTCCCGTTGCTCTTTCAAATCTCTATTGTAGGCCAAATGTACAAACCCCGTTTCCATATGAGTTGGGAAATTGTGTTAGATTATTTTTTGCAAATAATAATTAACTTATAATTTCATGGCTGCAACATGTGCCAAAGTAGTTGGGAAAGGGCATGTTCACCACTGTGTTACATCACCTTTTTTTTTAACAACACTCAATAAACGATTGGGAACTGAGGAAACTAATTGTTGAAGCTTTGAAAGTGGAATTCTTTCCCATTCTTGTTTTATGTAGAGCTTCAGTCGTTCAACAGTCCGGGGTCTCCGCTGTCGTATTTTACGCTTCATAATGCGCCACACATTTTCGATGGGAGACAGGTCTGGACTGCAGGCGGGCCAGGAAACTACCCGCACACTTTTTTTTAACGAAGCCACGTTGATGTAACACGTGCTGAATGTGACTTGGCATTGTCTTGCTGAAATAAGCAGGGGCGTCCATGAAAAAGACGGCGCTTAGATGGCAGCATATGTTGTTCCAAAACCTGTATGTACCTTTCAGCATTAATGGTGCCTTCACAGATGTGTAAGTTACCCATGCCTTGGACACTAATGCACCCCCATACATCACAGATGCTGGCTTTTGAACTTTGCGTCAATAACTGTCTGGATGGTTCGCTTCCCCTTTGGTCCGGATGACTCGATATTTCCAAAAACAATTTGAAATGTGGACTTGTCAGACCACAGAACACTTTTCCACTTTGCATCAGTCCATCTTAGATGATCTCGGGCCCAGAGAAGCCGGCGGCGTTTCTGGGTGTTGTTGATAAATGGCTTTCACTTTGCATAGTAGAGCTTTAACTTGCACTTACAGATGTAGCGACGAACTGTATTTAGTGACAGTGGTTTTCTGAAGTATTCCTGAGCCCATGTGGTGATATCCTTTAGAGATTGATGTCGGTTTTTGATACAGTGCCGTCTGAGGGATGGAAGGTCACGGTCATCCAATGTTGGTTTCCGGCCATGCCGCTTACGTGGAGTGATTTCTCCAGATTCTCTGAACCTTTTGATGATATTATGGACCGTAGATGTTGAAATCCAAAAATTTCTTGCAATTGCACTTTGAGAAACGTTGTTTTTTTCCCGTTCAAAAAACAACTTCGTTTTTGAATTACAGGAATTCCATAATACCATTTTTCAATTAAAAATGTTACTACTTCAACATTTCTCAACCGATTTTAAAAATTCCTACACCAACCCTAACCCTAACCCTAACTCATTCAGAACCTTCACATTTTTTAGCATTTTCCAAAAAATCCCGCTTTTCCCAAAATTTTTAGGAAGTTCCCATTGAATTGGACATTTTTTCCAAGAACCACAATTCCCACATTTTTCAACCGATTCAAACCATTCCACCTTCTACATATTCAACTCATCCAGGACATTCAAACTATCATTTTTCCAAGTTAAAAAAAATCCCAGGAATTCCCAGAAATCCCTTTTTTCTGTCGACTAATCCTTCCACATTTTTCAACACACTTCAACCGTTCCACCGTCAAAACATTCCTCTTAATCAGGACAAAAAACGAAATTGTTTTTTGAACTGGAAAAATTCCCTGTTTTCCCGAAAGTCCCGGAATTCCATAATACCATTTTTCAATTGAAAATGTTACTACTTCAGCATTTCTCAACCGATTTGAAAAATTCCAACACCAACCATTCAGAACCTTCAAATCTTTTAGCATTTTCAAAAAAATCCCGCTTTTCCAAAAATTTCCAGGAAGTTCCCATTGAATTGGACATTTTTTCCAAGAACCACAATCCCCACATTTTTCAACCTATTCAAACCATTCCAACATCAACACATTCTACTCATCCAGGACTTTCAAACTAAAACTTATACACATATTTCACTCATCCTGTACATTCAAACTAAAACTTATACACACATTTCACTCATCCTGGACATTCAAACAATCATGTTTCCAAGTTTAAAAAAATTCCAGGAATTCCCAGAAATCCCTTTTTTTCTGTCGACTAATCCTTTCACATTTTTCAACCCACTTCAACCGTTCCACCGTCAAAACATTCCTCTTAATCAGGACAAAAAACAAAGTTGTTTTTTGAACTGGAAAAATTCCCGGTTTTCCTGAAATTCCTGGAATTCCATACCATTTTTCAATTGAAAATGTTACTACTTCAACATTTCTCGGCCGATTTGAACAATTACAACACTAACCATTTCAGCTCATTCAGAACCTTCAAAATTTTTAGCATGTTCCCAAAAAATCCCGCTTTTCCCAAAATTTCCAGGAAGTTCCCATTCAAATGAATTGGACATTTTTTCCAAGAACCACAATTCCCACATTTTTCAACCGATTCAAACCATTCCAACATCAACACATTCTACTCATCCTGGACATTCAAACTAAAACTTATACACACATTTCACTCATCCAGGACATTCAAACAATCATTTTTCCAAGTTAAAAAAAAATCCAGGAATTCCTAGAAATACCTTTTTTCTGTCAACTAATCCTTCCCCATTTTTCAACCCACTTCAACCGTTCCACCGTCAAAACATTCCTCTTAATCAGGATAAAAAACAAAGCTGTTTTTTGAACTGGAAAAATTCCCGGAATTCCATACCATTTTTCAATTGAAAATGTTACTACTTCAACATTTCTCGACCGATTTGAACAATTCCAACACCAACCATTTCAACTCATTCAGAACCTTCACATTTTTTTTTTAGCATTTTCCCAAAAAATCACGCTTTTCCCAAAATTTCCAGGAAGTTCCCACTGAAATGAATTGGACATTTTTTCCAAGAACCACAATTCCCACATTTTCCAACCTGTTCAAACCATTCCAACATCAACACATTCTACTCATCCTGGACATTCAAACTAAAACTTATACACACATTTCACTCATCCTGGACATTCAAACAATAATTTTTCCAAGTTCCAAAAAATTCCAGGAATTCCCAGAAATCCCTTTTTTCTGTCGACTAATCCTTTCACATTTTTCAACCCACTTCAACCGTTCCACCGTCAACACAATCCTCTTAATCAGGACAAAAAACTAAGTTGTTTTTTGAACTGGAAAAATTCCCGGTTTTCCTAAAATTCCCGGAATTCTATAATACCATTTTTCAATTGAAAATGTTACTACTTCAACATTTCTCGACCGATTTGAAAAATTCCAACACCAACCATTTCAACTCATTCAGAACCTTCACATTTTCTTTTAGCATTTTCCAAAAAAAATCACGCTTTTCCCAAAATTTCCAGGAAGTTCCCATTGAAATGAATTGGACATTTTTTCCAAGAACCACAATTACCACATTTTTCAACCTATTCAAACCATTCCAACATCAACCAGGCATGTGATTTTTCCGTCTAAAGTCGGAATTCCGTCTTTTTTAATCTCGGGAAAAAAAAAAATTATCTCCCGTTTTTCCGTTTTTTTTTCCGACCCTAAATCAAGATTCGAGACGTAGTTTATATTACGCCGTAGTTGATTGGTCGATATGTTCCTTGTGACCAATCAGGACATCTGTTATGAATGATGACGTTAATAACGTCATCATTCATAATGGTTATTACCGCCATTTTCCATATGTAGACGATGTCGGTTCTCGAGAGAAAGGGCGCTTTACGAGTAAAAGAAATTGATAAACATGTCAAAAATAAGTTTCGATGGGACTGGATGGAAAGGGAAATCACTGATACTGTTGGGAAGAAGGAAGTTACGACTTTGTTCGGTGATTTTATTCGGAAAATCGATCGTCCCGGAAAGGTTTTGTGCACGCGGTGTCATGATAATATTGACTATGGATCACGAGGTTTCAAGGCTTTGGAAGTACATGCGAAACGCCAAAAACATATGAAACAACTTGAAGCAAGGAAAACGAACTTTTCACTAGCTGGTTCTTTTGGATGTCAACCGAAAGTGAGCAAAGCTTACGGACTTCATCCTTTGTTTACATCGACAACTGCCGTAGACATGGAGAGGAAAGATCCACCCAAACAACCCACTTCAGTTGCAGACAGGGTTGTTAATAATGAGGTCAGCTAAAAAATATTTGCTTGCGAAATACGCATGTTTGTTTTAAATATTAATTATTTTGCGAAATATAAAGGGGTTTTTCTAAAAATAAAAAGCCACGTGAAAATATATTATGAAATTACAGAAATTCAAAGAGTCGCATTATTGATTCCAGTTAACAATTTATTTGAAATACATTTGCATATAATACTATTTTGTAATATTAAGTTGAAACAATATTGTCAGTGGTGTAATAATCTTGAAGGTAAATATTTTCACACTTGTTTCATGCAATATGTCAGTGTCCTCACATTATTATTATTTCCTATTTTCAAATATGAGTAAACAATACTAAACATGTTTAATTATTTTCATAAATTGATATCCTATTTTGGCGAAAAGAATGAAATGTTTACATTTGGTATTTTGTTATATTTATAACTAAACTTGTAGGCAATTAGGCATATACATTAAAACTGTGAATTGTTATGAGTGGTTATGTATTTTACAATTAATGCTACTTTCTGATAGCATATATCATGTAATAGTCTTAACTTTAAAATATATTTTGTATAATAATAAATCTTGGCAAACCTGTTACACCACTGATAATTTTTTTTACCCCATATATACAATATCTGACTAATAGTAATGATAGAATGATTTCAAATATGAAAGGACATTTTATTTTAGAGCAATCTGCTTATTACCAAAACCTAGGCAAATTTTGAGAATGACCCATATTGTGTAAGAAGCTACAAAAGCAGAGACCAAAAGGAAAATGCAGGCTGCTCAGAAATTTGCAAGGAAAGCTCATGTTAGGGCTCTCCGAGAAAGCTAATGTGTGAAGTGAACTGAAGTAATGTGGTAATACTGTAAATAAACTGTAGATAATAACAGTGATCAATGTGACACCTGTGGATGTAAAATGAACACAAGATGTAAATATTACTGTTGGGACTGAACCATATACAGTGATTCATTAGGATAATTGGGTTATGCATGTTCTATTAATGATGTTTTCATGTCTTTAAACACTAAAATATTTTCTTCAAATGGTGCTGTCTTTGTTAATTTTAGCATGTTAAATTGGTGAAAAACCAGGAGCTACGGGGGGCATCGGCCCCCCTTGTCCCCCCACCAGGGACCTGGCTGGGGGCCTTCGTCCCCCAGACCCCCAGAAGTTTTTTCAGTCTTTTTCATTGTGGTCAAATCACATGCCTGATCAACACATTCTACTCATCCTGGACATTCAAACTAAAACTTTCCCAAGTTCCAAACCAAATTCCGGTTTTCCTGGAAATTCAAACTCTTCAACATTCAAACCATTCCAACATTCCAACTATTCTTACATTCATACTACATTCTGTCAGCATTTTAGTTCAACTTCAGCATTGGAGCATTCACACGCAATTCCTTCAGGAATTGCTTCATCTGGTATGCATTTAAAGTCGTTATTGCCCTGCACACTGCTTCCACACACTCAAACATATGTGATTTTAACATAAAAACTCAATAATACTTTAAAATCTACGATGCACTGAGACCATAGTGAGTAAACCACAAAGTGGCGAGGGAACACTGTATATCAGGGGTGCTCACACTTTTTCTGCAGGCGAGCTCCTTTTCAATTGATCAAGTCGTGGGGTTCTACCTCATTCATATATATAATTTATATTTACTCATTTATGAAATATATGTTTTTGTTAATAAGTTAAAGATGTTTAATGATAATACAAGCATGTTTAACACGTATAGTTAATATTGTTAATAAATTAAAGGTGTTTAATGATAATGCAATCATGTTTAACACGTATAGTTAATATTGTTAATAAATTAAAGGTGTTTAATGATAATGCAATCATGTTTAACACATAGTTAATATTGTTAATAAATTAAAGGTGTTTAATGATAATACAAGAATGTTTAATACATATAGTTAATATTGTTAATAAATTAAAGGTGTTTAATGATAATACAAGTATGTTTAATACATATAGTTAATATTGTTAACAAGTTAAAGGTGTTTAAAGATAATGCAAGCATGTTTAATACATATAGTTAATATTGTTAACAAGTTAAAGGTGTTTAATGATAATACAAGCATGTTTAATACATATAGTTAATATTATTAATAAGTTAAAGGTGTTTAAAGATAATACAAGCATGTTTAACACATATAGTTAATATTGTTAACAAGTTAAAGGTGTTTAAAGATAATGCAAGCATGTTTAACACATATAGTTAATATTGTTAATAAGTTAAAGGTGTTTAAAGATAATGCAAGCATGTTTAAAACATATAGTTAATATTGTTAACAAGTTAAGGTGTTTAAAGATAATACAGGCATGTTTAACACATATAGATTCCTTTCTTTCATGAAGACAAGAATATAAGTTGGTGTATTACCTGATTCTGATGACTTGCAGTGATTGGAATCAGACAGTGGTGCTAAAAACGTCCGCATTTTCGAATGGAGGAGAAAAAAGTCCTCCTTTCTGTCCAATACCACATGAAAGTGGTGGGTTTTTGGCATCTTATTTGTCCAGCTTCCGTACTCCTTTGTATACACTTTACAAGAAATACATTGTCGGCAAACTCCGTAGCTTGCTAGCTTGTGCACGCCAGCTTTCTGAGACTCTTGTTTTGTTAGCGCAACTGTGCAGTCGGTCTTTGGAGTTTTGACAACAGGTACGGCGCCAGAGTCTGTTGAAATAAAGTGTTTCTCCCCTTCCAGTCGGTCATTTTAATGAGCTGGCAGCAGCCAGCGTCATCTCAGAAGACCCTCGGGTGCCGTGAATGTCAATCAAGTGACGAAAGTGACGTCATAGTGAAGATTTATGATCGCTCATTTTTAGGACTATTTTTTTAATGCCTGGCTGGTGATCGACTGACACACCCTCCGCGATCGACCGGTAGCTCGCGATCGACGTAATGAGCACCCCTGCTGTATATCGTTTATATTGCCCCCTTAATTTATGAGTCCTTCTTTTCATTGTTTAATCTCTTTTTGGTGCATGACAAATATTGTCTGTGGCCCTTGACCCCTAATTAAAGTCCCTAATTGTATAAAAAGTGGCATGTATGCTTTATAAATATCACCTGCCAGCTGTTTGACAAAGGTACACAGCTCATTAGGTCCACAGTTATTGTTTGTGGTTTGCCTAATTAAGACCTATAATCCGCCATTGAGTACGTAATGTACAGTCAATCTCATCTTTGTGCAGGGAAAAGAGAAAAGGGATGACATCCGCTTGCCAAAGCTTTACCATTTAGCACAGTGCCTGCGATGGGAATTAGACATCCTGTGCTAATTAGGGGGGCCAATTAACTGTGAAAGTCAGGCTGGGATTTTTTCCCCCCTTTTTGACAAATAATCTCAGCAGAATACAGACATCACCATGAATGTTATCAGTCTTGAATGCAAAGAGAAAGCGAGGATAGATGATGCTAGAGCCAGTTTGATTGGAAGAAGCCTGCTGCTTAGCTTTAGCTGTTCATGCTGCACACTCCTCAAGCATTGCTCTCGCTCTACTGTACTTACTGGCATGCACTCAAGTCAATGCAAATCATGCATTTACTGTACATTCAGCAAACATGCACTATAACTTAGACGCATTGCTCCTGAGTCTGATATTTTTACAATTCTCTGTTGGATTTAGTTGAAAATTAACTTGAAACACCAGGCTTTTGTTGGATTTTGGTTGTATATTTGTATAGGTTAAATACAAGCAATACAGTATAATGATAAAATAAAATTAAATCGTGTTTTTATATTATAAATTTTGCTGTTTAAATTAGGTAGATTTTTTGGTAGTATATTTGTATAGGTTAAAAATAACAATATAGTACAATAATAAATACAATCTTGTTGTTTTTATATTATTTGTTTTGCTTATTAATTTAAGGAGATTTAAGTGAAAATAAAACCTGTAACATTAGATTATTGGTTGTATATTTGCATAAGTAAAAAAAACAATACTGTATAATTTTAAAAAAAAAAGAATTAAATCATGTTGTTTTGACATTTATTTTGCTGTTTGAACTTCTGCTGACAATAATTCAAATTGCATATCATTCTAAAATTAATAACTATGATTATATTTGTACTATATGTTTTGATTGTTAAATGCTACACTACTATACTGCTGTAGCGACGACTAAAACTACTGCTACTGACATGATCAAAAAAATAACTGCGTTAAAATGTAATATCGGAAATTATCGGTATCGTTTTTTTTATTATCAGTATCGTTTTTTTTGTGTTTTTTTTTGTTTTAAATTAAATCACCTTAAAAAACACAAGATACACTTACACCAACCCAAAAAACCTCCCTCCTCCACTCATTAACACAAAAGGGTTGTTTCTTTCTGTTATTAATATTGTGGTTCCTACATTATATATCAATATATATCAATACAGTCTGCAAGGGATACAGTCCATAAGCACACATGATTGTGCGTGCTGCTGGTCCACTAATAGTACTAACCATTAACAGTTAATTTTACTAATTTTCATTAATTACTATTTTCTATGTAACTGTTTTTATATTGTTTTACTTTCTTTTTTATTCAAGAAAATGTTTATTTTATTTTATTTTTATTTTTTTAAAGTACCTTATCTTCACCATACTTGGTTGTCCAAATTAGGCATAATAATGTGTTAATTCCACGACTGTATATATCGGTTGATATCGGTATCGGTAATTAAAGAGTTGGACAATATCGGAATATCGGATAACGGCAAAAAGCCATTATCGGACATCCCTAATAATAACAACAATAATAATACAAAAAACACAACCTTTGTATTGTTACTATTTCGGCTTTCATCGTTAAATACCATACTACCAATTAAAAAATGATATAGTTAAAATCTAAAATAATAATAAAATATTTTTACAATAAATGTATTAATATTAAAAAATAAAATAACGAATTGTTTTATAGTTTAAATCTCAAATATATATATTTAAAAAAAATAAATAATAATAAATAAAATAAATAAATATTTTTTATTTATATATATATATATATAACATAAAAAAACCTAATTATTTTTATTATATATTAGATGTTTACAATTTACACTGGTTCTGCTACTTACATTGCTACCACTGTTACTACTAATAAAATGATAATTAAAAATCATGTAATAAATTATGTCCCATTGCGGGCCCTAATAAAGACAATAATGATAATAAAAAATTCAAGTAAAAGACTCAATATAGCCAGAGGAGCTTCAGTGTCTCTCATTCTCATTCTGACCATTTTGATTCATGATCACATGTATTTTTTACATTTCATCAATTATAGATTTGGTGAATTAATGGATCACTGATAGAACTTTCTGGAGACATCTCTATGTGTCATCCCATGATCATGACTTGGATAATAGGTCCAATTCGACACAAAAATGTAACAATCCTTCATCTTGTGCTTCCTGGCAATTGTTGACAACTTCCCGTCCTATACCTGTGGCACCTGCACCACCTGGCGCGCGGTGGCGCTCTCTGCTCACTTGCCGCCCTAACAGGAAGCCGCCATTGCGCTGATGGCAAATGTCTGAGGGTGTGTTCCCAAGGCTGTTTGGATACCAGGCAGTGCTGGAGGTGTGTTTGCCGGGCGCCGGTGGGCAACTTCCTGCAGCGTCGCCCGCCTCAGGTGCAGGAAGACTTAAGGACTTGTACAAGAAGTGTAATTATTATAACAGACAAGGGTGTGGATTTAAAGCGAGTCAATATGTAGATAAGCTCTTTTATACACACATGCACAGCTTCTTGCACAAATGTTGCTGTGGTGGAATGAAGCAGGTTGCCTAAAAATGCTGTGCAGGTTGGATAAAAAGCCTGCTGGGCCTCATTGTAACCTGATGGTAGGAAGTGGAATAAAAACACATCGACAGAGCAAAACATGGACATGTAGCTTTTTTTGTTTTGATGGAGTTCACTTGGAGGACATCTTGAACCGATGTTTATGTCCATGTGGTCACACTGGTCCCGGTACTATGAGGTATACATATATAACGATCAATCAATCAATGTTTATTTATATAGCCCTAAATAACAAGTGTCTCAAAGGGCTGCACAAGCCACAACGACATCCACGGTTCAGAGCCCACATAAGGGCAAGGAAAAACTCACAACTCAGTGGGATGTCAATGTGAATGACTATGAGAAACCTTGGAGAGGACCGCAGATGTGGGTGACCCCCCACATATACATATATATATATATATATATATATATATATATATATATATATATATATATATATATATATATATATATATATATATATATATATATATATGTATATAAAATTATTATTATATTATATATATAATATTACATATATATATTTATATGCATATATATATATACACACATATATATATATACACACATATATATATACATACATATATATATATATATATAAATATATATATATATATAAATATATATATATATATATATATATATAAATATATATATATATATATATATATATATATATATATATATATATATATATATATATATATATATATATGTATATATATATGTATATAAATATATATATATATATACATATATATATGTAATATTATATATATAATATAATAATAATTTTATACCTGCATTGTCCTTTCCATCTTTCCCATCATTTGTAACTAAGCTACTGTGTGGAACAATTTCCCTTGTTAAAGTTTGACTTTGACTTTGGAATATTTAAGAGCGAGGAAATGTTACGACTGGATTTTGTTGCACAGGTGGCATCTTATGACAGTTCCACGCTGGAAATCACTGAGCTCCTGATAGCGGCCCATTCTTTCACAAATGTTTGTAGAAACAGTCTCCATGCCTAAGTGCTGGATTTTATACACCTGTGGCCGGGCCACCTGATTCTGGTCATTTGGATGGGTGGCCAAATACTTTTGGTAATATAGTATATATATATATATATATATATATATATATATATATATATATATATATACAGGGTTCAGAGAATCTGGAGAAATCACTGCACGTAAGCAGCTACGCCCGTGACCTTCGATCCCTCAGGCTGTACTGCATCAACAAGCGACATCAGTGTGTAAAGGATATCACCACATGGGCTCAGGAACACTTCAGAAACCCACTGTCAGTAACTACAGTTGGTCGCTACATCTGTAAGTGCAAGTTAAAACTCTCTTACGCAAGGCGAAAACCGTTTATCAACAACACCCAGAAACGGCGTCGGCTTCGCTGGGCCTGAGCTCATCGAAGATGGACTGATACAAAGTGGAAAAGTGTTCTGTGGTCTCACGAGTCCACATTTCAAATTGTTTTTGGAAACTGTGGACGTCGTGTCCTCCGGACCAAAGAGGAAAAGAACCATCCGGATTGTTATAGGCACAAAGTTGAAAAGCATGCATCTGTGATGGTATGGGGGTGTATTAGTGACCAAGACATGGGTAACTTACACATCTGTGAAGGCGCCATTAATGCTGAAAGGTACATACAGGTTTTGGAGCAACATATGTTGCCATCCAAGCAACGTTACCATGGACGCCCCTGCTTATTTCAGCAAGACAATGCCAAGCCACGTGTTACATCAACGTGGCTTCATAGTAAAAGAGTGTGGGTACTAGACTGGCCTGCCTGTAGTCCAGACCTGTCTCCCATTGAAAATGTGTGGCACATTATGAAGCCTAAAATACCACAACGGAGACCCCCGGACTGTTGAACAACTTAAGCTTTACATCAAGCAAGAATGGGAAAGAATTCCACCTGAGAAGCTTAAAAAATGTGTCTCCTCAGTTCCCAAACGTTTACTGAGTGTTGTTAAAAGGAAAGGCCATGTAACACAGTGGTGAGCATGCCCTTTCCCAACTACTTTGGCACGTGTTAGTTAATTATTATTTGCAAAAAAAAAGTTTATGAGTTTGAACATCAAATATCTTGTCTTTGTTGTGCATTCAATTGAATATGGGTTGAAAAGGATTTGCAAATAATTTTATTCCGTTTATATTTACATCTAACACAATTTCCCAACTCATATGGAAACGGGGTTTGTAAATGTAGGTTAAAATCACCACAGATCTTCTTTATACTGTACTATGTTGCAGGGCCTTGGTTTGTTGTCGCCTTCGTAACTTTGTTCTCTATTCGGTAGCTTGTCTTACACTGACTGATGAGTTCATGGAGACTTGCAAAGCCCACTCCCAAGGGCCACTCGAAACCGAGACGTGTCGCCTGCTTCAATGAAGAACCGCTTCAAAAAGTCATGCGAGCAGACCCTCGTGTCCCAGACCCAAAAAAAGAACAACACCAGTTCAAACCGCGTCCAAAAGTTACAAAAAAGTTAAAAACCGACGATCCCATCCCGAGATCTCTTTTTGAACCACAGGTTCCACCACGGGATCTCCATTCGAACCGGGTTTATCTTCACAAAACTCGGATGAAACGCCGCGACACTGGGGGTCACAAATGTTCACTTAGTGGGAGTTTTTCCCCGTAAAAACAAAACAAAAGAAACCTCCATCAAAAGTTTTGGTTCATCTTTCTGGGCCATCTATATAAAACATGAGTCTCCTCTTTCCCCAGTAGATCTGGAATTTAATCAGACCTGCTCTTCAGACTTTAGCAGGCGTCACATCAGGTGCACGGGGACCAGCGATGGGGGGGGCGCAGGAAGCCAGCCTGTGAAGGCTAAGTGATGTCAAAAATGGCCCCATTTATGTCAAATTTGAGATCAAGGGCCAAGTGGTTAATATCCCGCATCTGCATATCTACCGCGGCCCCCTTGGTGCGCTCCCTTTCTTCACTGGCGAAATGTGTCAGCACTCATGCGTCGACTGACACTCCACCACTTCTTCATCCGCTCACTCTCTGCACTACTTTTACCCCGCTTCGCTAATGAGGCCGTTTTTTTTTTGGGGGGGGGGGGGGGGCTCGGCGTGGTCATTTACGCGCCACCTTTCCCGAACCCATCGCTAACTAGTTGTTTCCTCGTCGTTTTCCCCGGGAAAGACATCAAAGTGGGTGGACCGCCAGCCTGCCTCATTTGGCGACTTTCTCCCAAAAACACCCCCAGATTTATTAACTCAGTCGCCACCCTCTCGTTCAACTTGAGTTAAAAATGAAAAAAAGCGGGCACGGAGTGACAACGCCACGCCATAGGAAGTGTGTAGCGTGCGGGGGGGAAAACCAACACAGGCTCATTAGCGAGCGCTTCTGAAGACAAGCATTCTGACTTGAGACTCATTACACTTCTCCGGTTTTAACTCTAATTGGGTTCATTTTATATATGAAACGCTTTAAATATTTAATGGCTGCAAAAGTTCTACTTCGGATACTTTATGTAGCCAAAGATACTCGGTCCGTGTTAATCGTCCAGCGTGGGAAGCTGGTCTGGTCCTCCCCGGATTGTTTACCTGTGACGCTTAAGGGTGTAAATTTCGGTTCGGTACGTACCTCGGTTTAGAGGTCATGGTTCGGTTCATTTTCGGTACAGTAAGAAAACAACAAAATATACACTTTATGGTTACCGTATTTTCCGCACTATAAGGCGCACCTAAAAACCACAAATTTTCTCAAAAGCTGACAGTGCGCCTTATAACCCGGTGCGCTTTATATATGGATAAATATTAAGATTCATTTTCATAAAGTTTAGGTCTCGCAACTACGGTAAACAGCCGCCATCTTTTTTCCCCGTAGAAGAAGCGCGCGGTGCATGCTGGGATATGTGACGTTTCATTTCCATTTGTGTGTTTATGTAAAGACCCCAAAATGGCTCCTATTAAGTGTGTTGTCTGTCTAATTATAAATAATGCAGACGAGGCGTGTTAACTGAGTTCTCAACGTTTACTCACAGCGTGCTCATAACCACATTCTAACTGCCAGCATACAACAACGCTTCTCAGGGCTACCGCGCATGCTCGTAACTATCGTTGCATGCTGGGTAGTGTAGTTGTTATATTTGCTAGCTCATAACAGCACATTGAGAGACACGCTTACGCGCTTAATTCAATACTCGCCGTCATTCCGGGTGGATTGACAAAAGACCTCCAGCCGCTAGATATTGGTGTCAACAGGGCATTCGAAGCTAGACTGCTAACTGCGTGGGAACAATGGATGACAGAAGGCGAACACACCTTCACTAAGACGAGGAGGCAGCGCCAGACGACGCCAACATCTGCCAGTGGATCGTAAATTTGCCCAACTTTTCACTTCGGACACCGAAGACGAAGGATTTACGAATGAAGAATAACTTCAGAAAGTGAGCGTTATGTTTATTTTGTGTGTTGTGACATTAACGTTCGAGCAACATTATGTTGCTATTGCTCTGCACTATTTTGAATTTTACTATGTTTGTGATTGCACATTTGCGTACATTTTGGGAGTGAACAGAGTTGTTAGAACGCTGGTTTTTAATATATTATTAAAGTTTGACTGACCTATCTGACTGTTTTTTTGACATTCCCTTTAGCGCAGCGTAGGCGCGGCTTATAGTCCGGGGCGGCTTATTGGTGGACAAAGTTATGAAATATGCCATTCATTGAAGGTGCGGCTAATAATCCGGTGCGCCTTATAGTGCGGAAAATACGGTATTTATTTACCAAAATGTGTAAACAATGGCTTTATCCTTTTAACATTGCTTTAAAGGGGAACATTGTCACAATTTCAGAAGGGTTAAAACCATTAAAAATCAGTTCCCAGTGGCTTATTTTATTTTTCGAATTTTTTTTTCAAAATTTTACCCATCACGCAAAATCCCTAAAAAAAAGCTTCAAAGTGCCTGATTTTAACCATCGTTATATACACCCGTCCATTTTCCTGTGACGTCACACAGTGATGCCATCACAAACAAACATGGCGACATAGCGACATTAGCTCGGATTCAGACTCGGATTTCAGCGGCTTAACACTGTCTGATAAGATAATTACTAACAACTATGAACTAGGTTTACAGCATATGAAATACATTTGGCAACAACATGCACTTTGAGAGTGCAGACAGCCCATTTCAGGCGCGCTAAGAACATATATTTTTCCACTATTTCAGCACTCAGGTTAACCATACCTAAATAGACACAAAATACTGCATTACACAAGACTACCCGAATGTACTCGAATGATTGAAAAAAATAAATGTTTTTAAGCTAAATTAATGGTAAACACAGTTTATGTATAATAATTTACGTAAAACCGCGAGTAATGAATAAAGTTTTCATCAATTAATATATTCTGTAGACATACCCTCATCCGCTCTCTTTTCCTGAAAGCTGATCTGTCCAGTTTTGGAGTTGATGTCAGCAGGCCAGGGAAGCTAGGGTCGATATTCTTCTCTTGATCATCTTCGGTGGCATAAGGGACGGTGTGAGCCAAGACATCCAGGGGGTTTAGCTCGCTCGTCTGCGGGAACAAACCGCCGCCATTGCTTGCCGTGCTGCCGAGGTCCTTTGTCCCTGAATAGCTCACACACTCCGGCAGATTCAATGGGGGTCTGGCGGCAGATTTCTTTGACTTTATCGTTGGAAATGCATCTGCTTTGAGTGTCGCAGGATATCCACACATTCTTGCCATCTCTGTCGTAGCATAGCTTTCGTGGGTAAAGTGTGCGGAACAAACGACTGACCATTTCGTCGGCTTTCCCCACAGCCTCGTATTTTGAACAAATTTCGTCCAATTTCTTGCCACTTTGGCATCTTTGGGCCACTGGTGCAACTTGAATCCGTCCCTGTTGGTGTTGTTACACCCTCCGACAACACACCGACGAGGCATGATGTCTCCAAGGTACGGAAAACAGTCGAAAAAACGGAAAATAACAGAGCTGATTTGATTCGGTGTTTGAGAAAAAGGCGGATTGCTTCCCGATGTGAGAGCGAATAATAGAAAGGCGTTTAATTCGCCAAAATTCACCCATTTAGAGTTCGGAAATCGGTTAAAAAAATATATGTTTTTTTTTTTTCTGCAACATCAAGGTATATATTGACGCTTACATAGGTCTGGTGATAATGTTCCCCTTTAACCCTGTAAGACCCAAATATACAAACCCCGTTTCCATATGAGTTGGGAAATTGTGTTAGATGTAAATATAAACGGAATACAATGATTTGCAAATCCTTTTCAACCCATATTCAATTGAATGCACTACAAAGACAACATATTTGATGTTCAAACTCATAAACTTTGTTTTTTTTTGCAAATAATAATTAACTTAGAATTTCATGGCTGCAACACGTGCCAAAGTAGTTGGGAAAGGGCATGTTCACCACTGTGTTACATCACCTTTTCTTTTAACAACACTCAATAAACGATTGGGAACTGAGGAAACTAATTGTTGAAGCTTTGAAAGTGGAATTCTTTCCCATTCTTGTTTTATGTAGAGCTTCAGTCGTTCAACAGTCCGGGGTCTCCGCTGTCGTATTTTACGCTTCATAATGCGCCACACATTTTCGATGGGAGACAGGTCTGGACTGCAGGCGGGCCAGGAAAGTACCCGCACTCTTTTTTTACGAAGCCACGCTGTTGTAACACGTGCTGAATGTGGCTTGGCATTGTCTTGCTGAAATAAGCAGGGGCGCCCATGAAAAAGACGGCGCTTAGATGGCAGCATATGTTGTTCCAAAACCTGTATGAACCTTTCAGCATTAATGGCGCCTTCACAGATGTGTAAGTTACCCATGTCTTGGGCACTAATACACCCCCATACCATCACAGATGCTGGCTTTTCAACTTTGTGCCTATAACAATCCGGATGGTTCTTTTCCTCTTTGGTCCGGAGGACACGACGTCCACAGTTTCCAAAAACAATTTGAAATGTGGACTCGTCAGACCACAGAACACTTTTCCACTTTGTATCAGTCCATCTTAGATGAGCTCAGGCCCAGCGAAGCCGACGGCGTTTCTGGGTGTTGTTGATAAACGATTTTCGCCTTGCATAGGAGAGTTTTAACTTGCACTTACAGATGTAGCGACCAACTGTAGTTACTGACAGTGGGTTTCTGAAGTGTTCCTGAGCCCATGTGGTGATATCCTTTACACACTGATGTCGCTTGTTGATGCAGTACAGCCTGGGGTATCGAAGGTCACGGGCTTAGCCGCTTATGTGCAGTGATTTCTGCAGATTCTCTGAACCCTTTGATGATATTACGGACCGTAGATGGTGAAATCCCTAAATTCCTTGCAATAGCTGGTTGAGAAAGGTTGTTCTTAAACTGTTCAACAATTTGCGCACACATTTGTTGACAAAGTGGTGACCCTCGCCCCATCCTTGTTTGTGAATGACTGAGCATTTCATGGAATCTACTTTTATACCCAATCATGGCACCCACCTGTTCCCAATTAGCCTGCACACCTGTGGGATGTTCCAAATAAGTGTTTGATGAGCATTCCTCAACTTTATCAGTATTTATTGCCACCTTTCCCAACTTCTTTGTCACGTGTTGCTGGCATCAAATTCTAAAGTTAATGATTATTTGCAAAAAAAAAATTTTTATCAGTTTGAACATCAAATATGTTGTCTTTGTAGCATATTCAACTGAATATGGGTTGAAAATGATTTGCAAATCATTGTATTTCGTTTATATTTACATGTAACGCAATTTCCCAACTCATATGGAAACGGGGTTTGTATTTATGACACAAATGTATGATCCTGTAACTACTTGGTATCGGATTGATACCCAAATTTGTGGTATCATCCAAAACTAATGTAAAGCATCCAAACAACAGAAGATTAAGTGATTATTACATTTTAACAAATTCTCTCTAAAATCAGCACCTCCAAGCCGAGTCCATGGTTCTCGCCCGGAAAAGGGTGGAGTGCCATCTTTGGGTTGGGGAGGAGATCTTGCCCCAAGTGGAGGAGTTCAAGTACCTCGAAGTGTTGTTCACAAGTGAGGGAAGAGTGGATCGTGAGATCGACAGGCGGATCGTTGCGGCGTCTTCAGTAATGCGGACGCTGTATCGATCCGTTGTGGTGAAGAAGGAGCTGAGCCGGAAGGCAAAGCTCTCAATTTACCGGTCGATCTATGTTCACATCCTCACCTATGGTCATGAGATTTGGGTTACGACTGAAAGGACAGGATCACGGGTACAAGCGGCCGAAATGAGTTTCCTCCGCCGGGTGGCGGGGCTCTCCCTTAGAGATAGGGTGAGAAGCTCTGCCATGCGGGGGGAGCTCAAAGTAAAGTCACTGCTCCTCCACATCGAGAGGAGCCAGATGAGGTGGTTCGGGAATCTGGTCAGGATGCCACCCTAAACACCTCCCTTAGGGCACGTCCGACCGGAAGGAGGCCACGGGGAAGACCCAGGACACGTTGGGAAGACTATGTCTCCCGGCTGGCCTGGGAACGCTGTATTTGAGTTTGACACCCTTGCTCTAACATAAAATCTGCTTAGTGAGAAGAATGATCTTATCAGACAGAAAATAAGCAAATATCAGCCTTATTTGGGATATTTAATCTTACTTAAATTTCAGTTTTTGCAGTGTGTGGTCCCCTTTATTTAGAAAAGTATCAAAATACATGTTGGTACTGGTTCCGGTACCAAAATATTGGTGTGGGGACAACACTAGTAGACAGTTCCGCTTCCTGTCCGACGTTGTGGGTACACCTCCGGTGTGTAGCGAAACATCATCAGATTATGAAAACATGTACCGTTGTACCCCTGCACCACCCCGACCTAAATAATGCTGCTAACTTAAAGAGCCGGCTAATTAGGCCTTTTAAGTTAAGCTAGCAAGGCTCGGGGCGCTTTTCCTCACACAGATGTGATTTCCTTCACACTTTTGTCTCTCTAAGGTTGCAAGTAGAGAGCGAGCGAGATCGCGCCTGTTTCCAGGCGGCTCTCCGAGTTTGAAGTTCTTTTGTTTTTAAAGCGAGGTTCCCGGGTGTTGTCGATGCCGGGTGACCCCCGTGCCTGGCGTCTTCTGAGGAATCGAACGTGCGGCCCCCGCGGAACAGCGCTCCGGGCTCGCCTTTCATCTCAGCGGTAACCTGTGGACTTTGCAACTCAGGGCGATGGAATTGCAGCTTTGTCAGTACACTACTAATTAGAAAATTCCTGACCTGGAGCGGGATGTTTTAATTATGTGTTGTGTCAACGAGTTTGCAGATTTAATCCACCGTTGATACACACTCTGTGTGTGTGTGTGTGTGTGTGTGTGTGTGTGTGTGTGTGTGTGTGTGTGTGTGTGTGCATTGTGGTAGCTCAAGTGGAACAAGTAGGGAAGGGGGGGTTGGCTCTCTCCGACGTCTTCCCCTCCACGCGCCACCTTTGTCAAACGCCATCACACGCTCAAGTGGCGCCCCGCTAAGACGAGGAGCTAATGTGCTAGCTCGCGAAAAAGCTGGTCCGCTTCCCCCCCTCGTGTGGCCGGCCAGTGTGACAGGCGCGGCGCCGGCCCGTGAGCTGCTCTCCGTGGCGGTGAGTCAGTGGCAGGCAAGGCAGGAAGGGGTTAAGCAGAAATTGAGCGGGGGATGCTGGGGGGCAGCGGTGCTGCAGAACATAGCGGTGTTCGTGCGAAGGCAAGTCATTTCCCGAAACACTGCAGACACATGGCCTGCGGCGCTCCAAAACCTTTGGAGACCAAAATGGCTTGCAGGAGTTAGAAGTAATAAGGTGTTGTTTTTTTTTTTTGTTTTTTTTTGCCTTTTCTCTCCTTGACTGAAACTCTGCACGGTTGCTATGCATCGCCATGGAGCTGTGGAGCTCTTTTTTTTTTTTTTTAGCTGTTTTTACTGATTCCTTACGCGTGCAAACACAAAGAGTTTGTTATGGAAGTCATAGTCGGTTCTTTCTGACAAACTAGCCAACATTTTTCACTTAACTTCATGCCTGGAAGTTCCCGCTGTGAAGGTCACACAACTGATTTTTATTCTCAGGGGTCCTGAAACATTACGCTTTTTAGTGCTTTTTTGTTGCACTACTGGTAATATATGGCATTTTTTGTGTGGTCAGGGTACCAAAAACCTTGTCTATGAAGCTGTTTTGTTTTTGTTTTTTCGTTAATTTGGAAAGGGGCCTTAAATATTGCACTTTCCAGTCCTTTTTTTTGCGGGGGATGCCGATTTTGGCATGAAGTTACCAAAAAAATTGTTCCGTAATGTTGTGTTTCCACCGTTTGGCTCCAGTAACCGACTCAGTGGCCTAGTGGTTAGAGCAGGGGTCGACAACCCGCAGCTCCGGAGCCGTATGCGGCTCTTTGATCACTCTGATGCGGCTCAGCAGCTTACTTGCCGACCCCCCCCCGATTTTCCCGGGAGACATCCGGATTTCAGTGCCTCTCGCAGAAAACTCCCGGGATTAATATTCTCCGATTTGCACCCTTGCAGTTATAATAAGGGCATGCCATGATGGTACAGCATTTGGCGCCCTCTACAATCTGTATTAACAGCGTTCAAGCACTACCCCTGGTTATGCATTATGCATCTTCTACTTGCAGACGTACGTGACAGCAAGGCATACTTGTTCAACAGCCACACAGGTTACACTGACGGTGACCATATAAAACAACTTTAACACTCTTACTAATAATGCGCCACACTTTGAACCAAAACCAAACAAGAATGACAAACACATTTCGGGAGAACATCTGCACCTTAACACAACATAAACACGACAGAACAAATACCCAGAATCCCATGCAGCCCTGACTCTTCCGGGCTACATTATACACCCTTGCTATCACCAAACCCCGCCCCCACCCCAACCCTGCTCCCTCACACATCAACGCCCCCTCTGTGCGTCGGTAGAGGTGGGCGGGGTTTGGTAGCGGGGGTGTATAATGTAGCCCGGAAGAGTTAGGGCTGCATGGGATTCTGGGTATTTGTCCTGTTGTGTTTATGTTGTGTTACGGTGCAGATGTTCTCCCGAAATGTGTTTGTCATTCTTGTTTGGTGTGGGTTCACAGTGTGGGGCATTATTAGTAAGAGTGTTAAAGTTGTTTTTTTTTATACCGCCACCGTCAGTGTAACCTGTGTGGTTGTTGACCAAGTATGCCTTGCTGTCACCTACGTGAGCCAGCGGAAGCCCCATACAACGTGTGGCTGATCAGGCACGCCGGTTGTAGTGGGTGTTAAATGCTGTACCATCACAGCACGCATGACGCTGACAAGCGCCATTCATATAAAACACCCTAAGAAAAGTATTCAACAAGAACAACATTAAATTGAGCTACAGCTGCATGAACAATATACGACAAATCATCTCAAACCACAACAAAACAATTGCAAATGAGCCGTCGGCCCCCAGACAGAGCGACTCCAAAACCAACAAAGGATGTAACTGTCGAAAGAAACCTGATTGCCCTCTCAACGGGGGGTGCTTACAAACATCAGTTGTCTACCAATCTAAGGTAATACGCAAGGACATTAACACATCCGACACATATGTAGGATTAACCGAGAGAGAATTCAAAACCAGATGGAACAATCACAAGGCTTCTTTCAGGAACAAAAACCTGCGAAATACCACAGAACTCAGCAAACACATTTGGGACCTCAAAGACAATAATGTTGAATATTCAATAACATGGCAAATTCTTGCAACCAGCACACCTTACAATAGTGGTAATAAAAGATGCAACCTATGCTTGAAAGAGAAACTGTTTATTATTTACCGTCCAGACCTGTCATCCCTCAACAAGCGCAGCGAAATTGTAACAACATGCCGCCATAGACGGAAACACCTCCTAGGTAACACATGAGCCAATCACCACGCCCCTAGGCCAGCCTGTACCCACCCACTCTGTGCCCTATATAAACCATGGTATGCGAATGCTCCCATTAAAATCTCCTGATGATTGAGGGTACCCCCCCTCATGAAACAGGCCTGTAGAGATGAAATAGTCTTGTGATTTTTTTTTCTTCCCCACACATACATATATATATGTATATATATATATATATATATATATATATATATATATATATATATATATATACACATATATATATATATATGATTGATACAACTGTACCCAAACATTTAATAAAATGGCTGTACAAGACAAATGGAAAAATAATAAAAATCTGCGGTCCCCCTCCAAGGGTTCTCATTGTTATCCCATTGGGTTGAGTTTTTTCTTGCCCTGATGTGGGATCTGAGCCGAGGATGTCGTTGTGGCTTGTGCAGCCCTTTGAGACACTCGTGATTTAGGGCTATATAAGTAAACATCGATTGATTGATTGATTGATTGACATAGTCCACTCTCAGTCTCTGCACCATTAGAACAAGAGGGAATAATATGTGTGTGTTCGTATAGATTAGAAACAGTTGAAGATCATTGTTTTTATCTACTTTGGGCAAAACCAAGGCCAAAGCTAGTATCTTCTAAGGCGTTCCTTTTTGCTCAAAGGCCGGAAAATATTCCAGTAACAATCTGGTATGCTTTTTTGGTGTTGTGAAAGGTACCGAAAATGACCGTGGCTCCCAAAAATGACAAACCAACCAGCATGTTTCGCTTGGACCAACGTTCCACAGGGAACCTGGAAGGATGAAAGAAACTGTTGCGTGCAACCAGTCTTCCTCTCAGGGAACAAAGCACAGTGGTAAATCCCAAATTATTTTGGATGACATATATGTTGAGAAAGAAGGACCACCGAGACAGAATAGTACATGGCCAAGTTTTACTAAAGCTTCAGGAGACCAGCCCTAACAATGCGACAATAGCATCATCCAGAAGAGGTCTAAATCCAAACAAAAAGAGTCAGCTTGAATATCTCATTCTCACAAGACCTTTTGTGTGTGTAAGGGTGTAATGGTACACAACAATTTCGGTTTGGTACGTACCTCGGTACATTTTCGGTACAGTAAGAAAAAAACAAAATATACATTTTCTGGTTATTTATTTACCAAAATTTGTAAACAATGGCTTTATCCTTTTAACATAATAACATACATATACACACGGGGTAGATTGCCAGGGCTAATGCAGTCAACATATATAAAATAAAAACTAAATAAGATAAGGCTCAGAATTGGTTTCTTAACAAAACCTTTCTACATATAAAGTGCAACATTCCCACATATAAAGTGCAACATTAAACTGCTTCAAGTTGTTGCTCAGATTAAATAAAATGACAAAACTTTTCTTCTACATACAAAAAGTGCAACATTAAACAGTTTCAAGTCAAGCCTCAGATTAACTTTTTTAACCCTGGTGACTTTCACTCAATTTTCATGTTTTTTGCCAGAAAAATCAGTTTATCCACATTGTCTGCAGAAAGAGCAGACCTGCTTGCAGTTAAAATGTCTCCAGCTGTGGAAAATACCCTTTGGCTGGGCACGAAGGTAGCAGGTATGGCAAGGTAGTGCCTGGCTAACTTGGCAGTAAGAGGATATATGGGCTCATTGTTCTTCCACCATAGAAGTGGGTCAAAATCTAGTTTTTAATGCAATATGGTCTTAAATCTGCTGCTATAAAAACACCAACGGCATTTGTTATTGCTTTAGACCTGCCTGACTCGCCGAGGAGAGGCTGCTTGATAGCGGTGGGAGCTGTGTTTGTTCGTCTTTATCTTCGTTGAAGCGATGTTATCCATTGTTGTATCGCACCGCGAAACCGAAATGTACCCAAACGGGAGATCTTAACGAGTTAGTTGGGTCTTTCAGCTCTGGCTTTTGCATGTCAGTGTGCATTGCTTACACAACGTGCGGTACGCTACTTAAAAGGGAACATCATCACAATTTCAGAATGGTTAAAACCATTAAAAATCAGTTCCCAGTGGCTTATTATATTTTTCGAAGTTTTTTTTCAAAATTTTACCCATCACGCAATATCCCTAAAAAAAGCTTCAAAGTGCCTGCTTTTAACCATCGTTATAAACACCCGTCCATTTTCCTGTGACGTCACATAGTGAAGCCAACACAAACAAACATGGCGGAAAGAACAGCAAGCTATAGCGACATTAGCTCGGATTCAAACTCGGATTTCAGCGGCTTAAGCGATTCAACAGATTACGAATGTATTGAAACGGATGGTTGTAGTGTGGAGGCAGGTAGCGAAAACGAAATTGAAGAAGAAACTGAAGCTATTGAGCCATATCGGTTTGAACCGTATGCAAGCGAAACCGACGAAAATGACACGACAGCCAGCGACACGGGAGAAAGCGAGGACAAAATTGGCGATCGCCTTCTAACCAACGATTGGTATGTGTTTGTTTGGCATTAAAGGAAACTAACAACTATGAACTAGGTTTACAGCATATGAAATACATTTGGCAACAACATGCACTTTGAGAGTGCAGACAGCCCAATTTTCATCAATTAATATATTCTGTAGACATACCCTCATCCGCGCTCTTTTCCTGAAAGCTGATCCGTCCAGTTTTGGAGTTGATGTCAGCAGGCCAGGGAAGCTAGGGTCCATGTGAGCCAAGACATCCAGGGGGTTTAGCTCGCTCGTCTGCGGGAGCAAACTGCCGCCATTGCTTGCCGTGCTACCGAGGTCCTTTGTCCCTGAATTGCTCACACACTCCGGCAGATTCAATGGGGGTCTGGCGGCAGATTTCTTTGACTTTATCGTTGGAAATGCATCTGCTTTGAGTGTCGCAGGATATCCACACATTCTTGCCATCTCTGTCGTAGCATAGCTTTTCGTCGGTAAAACAAACATCCAATTTCTTGCCACTTTCGCATCTTTGGGCGACTGGTGCAACTTGAATCCGTCCCTGTTCGTGTTGTTACACCCTCCGACAACACACCGACGAGGCATGATGTCTCCAAGGTACGGAAAACAGTCGAAAAAACGGAAAAATAACAGAGCTGATTTGACTCGGTGTTTGAGAAAATGGCGGATTGCTTCCCGATGTGACGTCAGAGAGCGAATATTAGAAAGGCGTTTAATTCGCCAAAATTCACCCATTTAGAGTTCGGAAATCGGTTAAAAAAAGATATGGTCTTTTTTCTGCAACATCAAGGTATATATTGACGCTTACATAGGTCTGGTGATAATGTTCCCCTTTAATATGTCCGTGTGGAAACTCGTTCGGTGCACCTCCGAACCGAACCGAATCCCCCGTACCGAAACGGTTCAGTACAAATACACGTACCGTTACACCCTTATGTGTGTGTGAACATGTGAGGGTTCTCACCTGTGCTGATCAGCAGACCGAGCCATTTCACTGTTAATCTTGGCCGCCGCCTGCTTTTCTTCAAAGAGGTTTATAATCTGCCTATGTGCATCTGCGAATGATTATTGTCATTCTTTGTCCATTTATTAGAGCTGAATAAAGTCCACATCAAATACATCAGTGGGGCAATGTCAGCGTGCCCGGGGCCAATCAGCCGACATCTGTTAACTCTTTCAAAATGGCCTCATCCAGCGTGTCCGTGGGCGTTTGGGAGGGGGAAGGCGAGCGCGGGTGTAGAGAAAAAGCCTCTGTTGCTGATTAATGGCGGCCGTAGGAGAGGCGTTTCAGGCCAAGTCGCAGAGATGAAGGGGCGGAGGTTGGGAGGTAGGCGAGGCGGCGCTCGTTGTGCTGGGCACTGTAAACACAGCAAAGGGATGAGGCGGCGCTCCTCGGCTGAAATGCGGCGTGGAGGCGAGCATGTGGGAACGTTTTGCTCCCTGGCGCTCAGTCTGTCCGCCGATTGGTGAGTCAGTCGGTTAGGCCTCGTTTCCGACAAGCGGCACCCCTTGGTTCAGTCTGGTACTGAATCTTCCCACATTTGCTATTTCATTGGGTACTGGGATCGTACAGCGTTCTTGGTACCAAACTTTCCACCAAACAGCACAGTTAAGTTTGCATTATGGTGCTAAGGGTACCAAAATAACATGGCTGGTAAAAAGCAGTACAGTTCAGTACACATTTTTGGGCCATTGTAATTTTTTTTTTTTTTTTGGTCCTGTCCATTTTCTCAGGCAAATCATATCGTAGATGTTGATGCCCATATCGGCTGTTCAGATTTACTTTACAAAAGAGAAGTGTGGGATACTTCTCTTGTTGCCTTATTTGTATTTGACTTTATTAAATGTAATTATATTATCATTTGGTGCAGCCGGGCCGGAGCAGGAGGGGATAGAAAGAGGAAAAAAGGAAGACAGAGGGGGAAATTGTGGGGACAAGAGGAGGATTAGACAGAGAGACAAAAACAACAACAACAGCAAATACAGCAACAACAACAACAACAATAGAGCAACATCAGCAAATAGCATATGTAAACATATGATGGTAAAAGTGATAGCAAAGAAGCAGTTAGCGAAATAAATAATAATACAGAAATGACAATGAGCATTATTACACTACAAATGGAACAATACAAACACCAATACAAATAGCGCTATTGATAATGAACAATACCAATAATTTACCTCTATTATCAACAATACTGTTCAAATGCAACACTACATATACGTAACGATAACTAGAGGTACAAAAGAATGCAGAAAAATGGAGGGGAAAGAAAGAGAAGCAACCTATATTAACCTTGTAGATTGTTATAGTAAAAACAGGTTAAGCTTTGTCAGTGTGCCATGTGTTACCCAGTTTACCCGAGGGTAACAACGTTAATTTATGTTTGATGAAACGTGATTATGTGCATGAGCGTATGTATGTATATGTACTTGTATATGTACAGTATGTGTATATGTACGTTTGTACAGTGAATGTGCGTGTGAATGTACAAACTTTGAGTACGTAGGTATGTACTGTATTTGTGTATGTATGTGGGAGCGTAGGTACCTATGTATGTTGGACCATGGGCCATTGTCATTTTAAAGTGTCTGAATAACCCGCTATTCAGTACCTTTTTGTTCGGATCGGTATCATAAGCCCTTATTGGTGTGATGGTATATATTGGACAATGTAATATTTTCCTAACGGTTATTGTGAGCAAATTTATCACAGTTATCATTTTTTACCACGGTATTGTTGAATGTGCTTAAAAAGTAGTAGGTTTTTACCAAGTTTTATATTTTTATACAAAAAAATAAATAGACACACAATATACATTGTTGGCAAAATAAACATTAAATGTTCTGGATTTGTAAAAATAAATAAATAAAGGTATATTTAAAGTTTACATACACTTGTGAAGGACATCATTTCATGACTGTCATGAGTTTCTAATAATTTCTACAACTCTTATGTTTTTGTGATAGAGTGATTGGAGCACATACTTGTTGGTCACAAAAAAACATTCATGAAGTTTGGTTCTTTTATGAATTTATTATGGGTCTACTGAAAATGTGACCAAATCTGCTGGGTCAAAAGTATACATACAGCAACATACATTATCAATTTTGGTGATGTGAGAAAAGTCACAATCAAATCAAATTAGCTTCACGGCATGGCCTCTTAACTTCATGTGAGTGATTATGATTGACGACACCTGTGGACTTCTCTCAGCCTATTTAAATAGGGCTCATGTGATGCAGTCACTAGACTCGGTTACAAACGCGACAATGGGAAAGTCAAAAGAACTCGGCACAGATCTGAAAAAACAAATCATTGACTTGAACAAGTCAGGAAAGTCACTTGGAGCCATTTCAAAGCAGCTTAAGGTCCCGAGAGCAACTGTGCAGACAATTGTTCGTAAGTATAAAGTGCGTGGCACAGTTTTTTCACTGCCACGATCAGGAACAAAACGCAAGCGATCACCTGCTGCTGAGAGAAAATTGGTCAGGATGATCAAGAGTCAACCGAGAACCACCAAAAAGCAGGTCTGCAATGAATTGGAAGCTGCTGGAACACAGGTGTCAGTATCCACAGTCATGCGTGTTTTGCATCGCCATGGACTGAGAGGCTACCATGCAAGAAGGAAGCCCTTGCTCCAGAAGCGACACCTTAAGGCTCGTCTAAAGTTTCCTGCTGATCACATGGACAAAGATAAGACCTTCTGGAGGAAGGTTTTGTGGTTAGATGAAACAAAAATGTAGCTGTTTGGCCACAATATTCAGCAATATGTTTGGAGGAGAAAAGGTGAGGCTTTTAATCCCAGGAGCACAATTCCTACCGTCAATCATGGTGGTGGTAGCATTATGATCTGGGCCTGTTTTGCTGCCAATGAAACTGGTGCTTTACAGAGAGAAAATGGGACAATGGAAAAGGAGGATTACCTCCAAATTCTTTCAGGACAAGCTAAAATCATCAGCACGGAGTTTGGGTCTTGGGCACAGTTTCAAGAGGACAATGACCCCAAACATACGTCAAAAGTGGAATGGCTAAATCAGGCTAGAATTAAGGTTTTAGAATGGCCTTACCAAAGTCCTGACTTAAACGTGTGGACAATGCTGAAGAAACAAGTCCATGTCAGAAAACCAACACATTTAGCTGAACTGCGCCAATTTTGTCAAGAGGAGTGGTCAAAAATTCAACCAGAAGTTTGCCAGAAGCTTGTGGATGGCTACCAAAAGCGCCTTATTGCAGTGAAACTTGCCAAGGGACATGTAAGCAAATATTAACATTGCTGTATGTATACTTTTGACCCAGCAGATTTGCTCACATTTTCAGTAGACCCATAATAAATTCATAAAAGAACCAAACTTCATGAATGTTTTTTTTGTGACCAACAAGTATGTGCTCCAATCACTCTATCACAAAAAAATAAGAGTTGTAGAAATGATTGGAAACTCAAGACAGCCATGACATTATGTTCTTTACAAGTGTATGTAAACTTTTGACCACGACTGTATGTATGTATACATGTGTGTGTGTGTGTGTATGTATGTATATATATATATATATATATATATATATATTTATGTGTATGTATGTATATATATATATATATATATATATATACATATTTATATACACGTGTGTGTGTGTAGGTGTGTATGTATGTGTGTGGGGGCGTGTGTGTGTGTATATTGTTGCGTTTGGACCAGTTGTTCCTCCCAGGGAATTCAAGTTTCTGGTCGCTCCCAAGCTCTTTACGACACTTTAAGCTGAGTAGAAGAACCACCAGAGACAGAATAGGTATTTTGTAATATATTTGCAAAGCTTTGTAAATATAATGAGACCAGTCCAGCATAGAACATTCAATCGCGCAGCTAAGATGGTCTGATCTAAAATATGGAAACCTTCTATTCTATAAAGTCTCTCTCCCTCCCACCCTCGTTGTCTTGTCTTTCCAGCCCAAACACATGCCCATTGTCAGCCCATTCAGCTGGACACAAGAAGAGATAAGGAGAAGGAGTATCTCTCCTCCTTACATTCCATAGTCAAGGTTAGCACACAGTATTTGCAGACAACCAAAAGACCACAATTGGAAGAAAAACACTAGCTGTTTTGTAATATGATTATGAAAATAAAGAAGTAACACTTAAATACGGATATATGTAAATATCTGCCTCCGACAATATGTATAATTGTTTGTGTCGGACTGTCTGATTGTGGCGGTCCGCTCCCTGTATGATCAGTGTCAGAGCTTGGTTCGCATTGCCGGCAGTAAGTCGGACACGTTTCCGGTGAGGGTTGGACTCCGCCAAGGCTGCCCTTTGTCACCGATTCTGTTCATAACTTTTATGGACAGAATTTCTAGGCGCAGTCAAGGCGTTGAGGGGATCCGGTTTGGTGGCTGCAGGATTAGGTCTCTGCTTTTTGCAGATGATTTGGTCCTGATGGCTTCATCTGGCCAGGATCTTCAGCTCTCGCTGGATCGGTTCGCAGCCGAGTGTGAAGCGACTGGGATGAGAATCAGCACCTCCAAGTCCGAGTCCATGGTTCTCGCCCGGAAAAGGGTGGAGTGCCATCGCCGGGTTGGGGAGGAGATCTTGCCCCAAGTGGAGGAGTTCGAGTACCTCGGAGTCTTGTTCGCGAGTGAGGGAAGAGTGGATCGTGAGATCGACAGGCGGATCGGTGCGGCGTCTTCAGTAATGCGGACGCTGTATCGATCCGTTGTGGTGAAGAAGGAGCTGAGCCGGAAGGCAAAGCTCTCAATTTACCGGTCGATCTACGTTCCCATCCTCACCTATGGTCATGAGCTTTGGGTTATGACCGAAAGGACAAGATCACGGGTACAAGCGGCCGAAATGAGTTTCCTCCGCCGGGTGGCGGGGCTCTCCCTTAGAGATAGGGTGAGAAGCTCTGTCATCCGGGGGGAGCTCAAAGTAAAGCCGCTGCTCCTCCGCATCGAGAGGAGCCAGATGAGGTGGTTCGGGCATCTGGTCAGGATGCCACCCGAGCGCCTCCCTAAGGAGGTGTTTAGGGCATGTCCGACCGGTAGGAGGCCACGAGGAAGACCCAGGACACGTTGGGAAGACTATGTCTCCCGGCTGGCCTGGGAACGCCTCGGGATCCCCCGGGAGGAGCTGGACGAAGTGGCTGGGGAGAGGGACCCCCCGCGACCCAACCTCGGATAAGCAGAAGAAGATGGATGGATGGATGGATGGATGTTTGTGCATCAAAGAATCCAGCTTTTTTCACCTCTACTTACAATCTAAGAAAAAATCTAAAACATTGCTGCATTTTGTTGTTTAACGGAAAAAAAAACCTTTGTAGTCTCAAATCTTATGAAGACAAATGCTGACATTTTTTAGCAGACTTTTTAGTGAACCAGGATTTGATCATTTTTTTTGGACACTTTTTGTTGCTTGTTCCCAGGTTCTTCTGTTGTTGTTAGTGTGGCCTCCTTCTTAGTGTGGCGGTACAGCTCGGTTGGTAGAGTGGCCGTGCCAGCAGCTTGAGGGTTCCAGGTTCGATCCCCACTTCCGCCATCCTATTCACTGCCGTTCTGTCCTTGGGCAAGACGCTTTACCCACCTGCTCCCAGTGCCACCTGCACTGGTTTAAAATGTAACTTAGATATTGGGTTTCACTGTGTAAAGCGCTTTGAGTCACTAGAGAAAAGCGCTATATAAATATAATTCACTTGTTTGTTGGCCTTAATGGGAGCCCAGGCTGATCCAAACCATGTTTAATTGAACTGCTCATGTCAAGCCAGTCTCTTTCATGCCGTATTTGTCCTCCTTGCCTCAAGCAGGAACATCGGAGTTTTATTAGAATATTTTTTTTAAAAACCCCATCAAAATAATAACAACGATGTTGCATCATGAAGGGTTCATCTCGTTCTTAGCCTACAACACGGGGCTGCTCTTTTTTTCCCCCCTAAGCATGAATGCAATGCTGTGTTTTCAGTTGGCAAGCACTCTTAGCTATCACCATGCAGATACCTGGAGAAATGTGTGTGTGTGTGTGTGTGTGTGTGTGTGTGTGTGTGTGTGTGTGTGTGTGTGTGTGTGTGTGTGTGTGTGTGTGTGTGTGTGTGTGTGTGTGTGTTCTGCTGAGGCAGCAGGTTGTCTGGTGGGGGTCGAGAAGATCTTGTGCGCCTGGCAAAGCGGACCATTAACCCACCGCCCTGAGGTGTGACCCGGGCCAAATCCAATATTGGCTCCAGCATCAAGGCCCAGGTGCCACTCAGGGTTCAAAGCCAAGAGATCATCAACGCTCCTTTCGCCCTCCTCATCAAATAATAACAGAGCCAATGTAAATTCCTCCAGACTCCTACTATCTTACTCGTGCTCACGTTGGTTCAGAAGCAAGGAGAGAAAACTTGATGGTAAAAATAATCAGGCACAAAACCCAAAACCAGTGAAGTTGGCATGATAAGTTGTGTAATTCGTAAATAAAAACAATGATTTGAAAATCCTTTTCAACTTATATTCAATTGAATAGACTGCAAAGACAAGATATTTCATGTTCCAACTGAGAAATAATGCAAATAATCATTAACTTTGAATTTAATGGCAGCAACACATTGCAAAAGAGTTGGCACAGGGGTATTTGTACCACTGTGTTACATGGCCTTTCCTTTTAACAACACTCAGTAAATGTTTGGGAATTTCAGGTGGAATTCTTTCCCATTCTTGCTTGATGTACAGCTTAAGTTGTTCAACAGTCCGGGGTCTCTGTTGTGGTATTTTATGCTTCATAATAAGCCACACATTTTCAATGGTAGACAGGTCTGGACTACAGGCAGGCCGGTCTAGTACCCGCACTCTTTTACTATGAAGCCAATCCAATCCAATCCACTTTATTTATATAGCACTTTTAAACAACAAAATGTTTCCAACAAAAATTAATACATATAAAACCAATATAAAAACAATATAAAATAAATATGATTAAAAACAAATTTAAAGGGTAAAACCAATTAAAACAGTAAATAGAAATCAAAATTTTAAAAACACAGAGGACAACACAACTCACGTAGTGTTAAAAGCCAGAGAATAAAAGTGGGTCTTAAGACGAGACTTAAAACACTCCACTGTGGGAGCAGTTCGAACACGCTGTTCTAATAAGCAGGGGCATCCATGAAAAAAACGTTGCTTGGATGGCAACATATGTTGCTCCAAAACCTGTATGTACTTTTCAGCTTTAATGGTGCCTTCACAGATGTGTAAGTTACCCATGTCTTGGGCACTAATACACCCCCATACCATCACAGATGCTTGCTTTTCAACGTTGCGCCTTTTCGTTCTTTTCCTCTTTGTTCCGGAGGACACGACGTCCACAGTTTTTCCAAAAACAATTTGAAATGTGGACTCCTCAGACCACAGAACACTTTTCCACTTTGCATCAGTCCATCTTAGATGAGCTGGGGCCCAGCGAAGCCGGCGGCGTTTCTGGGTGTTGTTGATAAATGGCTTTGGCTTTGCATAGTAGAGTTTTAACTTGCACTTACATATGTAGCGACCGATATCAACCGATACCGATATCAACCGATATATGCAGTCGTGGAATTAACACATTATTATGCCTAATTTGGACAACCAGGTATGGTGAAGATAAGGTCTTTTTTTTTTTTTTAATTAATAAACTAAGATTAATAAATTAAAAACATTTTCTTGAATAAAAAAGAAAGTAAAACAATATAAAAACAGTTACATAGAAAATAGTAATTGATGAAAATTAGTAAAATTAACTGTTAAAGGTTAGTACTATTAGTGGACCAGCAGCACGCACAATCATGTGTGCTTACGGACTGTATCCCTTGCAGACTGTATTGATATATATTGATATATAATGTAGGAACCAGAATATTAATAACAGAAAGAAACAACCCTTTTGTGTGAATGAGTGTAAATGGGGGAGGGAGTTTTTTTGGGTTGGTGCACTATCTTGTGTTTTTTATGTTGATTTAATTTAAACAAACAAAAAAAGAACAAAAAAACGAGACCGATAATTAAAAAAAAACGATACCGATAATTTCCGATATTACATTTTGACGCATTTATCGGCCGATAGTATGGGCAGGCCGATATTATCGGACACCCCTAGTTTAAACGTAACTTAGATATTGGGTTTTCACTATGTAAAGCGCTTTACCTACTCAGCGGCCTAGTGGTTAGAGTGTCCGCCCTGAGATCGGTAGGTTGTGAGTTCAAACCCCGGCCGAGTCATACCAAAGACTATAAAAATGGGACCCATTACCTCCCTGCTTGGCACTCAGCATCAAGGGTCGGAATTGGGGGTTAAATCACCAAAAATGATTCCCGGGCGCGGCCACCGCTGCTGCCCACTGCTCCCCTCACCTCCCAGGGGGTGATCAAGGGTGATGGGTCAAATGCAGAGAATAATTTCGCCACACCTAGTGTGTGTGTGACAATCATTGGTACTTTAACTTTTTAACTTTGAGTCACTAGAGAAAAGCGCTATATAAATATAATTCACTTCACTTACTATTATCATTTTAGAACATACCTTTTTTTGTTTTTTTTAATAATAAGATATAAAAGTGCGGTTTTGTGCACAATTTGCAGTGTTTTGTTGATATGTTTTGAAGTGAGCTTAAGCCTGTTGTTTACCATGTTGTGTAAGCTCCAGCTAAACTAAAACAATTTCAATGCTTTATGCTCCAGCACCACCCGCGACCCCAAAAAAGACAAGCGGTAGAAAATGGATGGATGGATGGATGGATGGATGGATGGATGGATGGATGGATAATAATTCCATAGGAATGAAAGCAAATGACAATTTTGAGGAGAAAAAAACATGAAACTTGACTCTTTTATGGACTTCGGAGTTCCGTGTTGGTGTGTCGTGTTGTGGACTCCCCCCCCCGCCCTCCATCCTCCCCCCTTCCTCTTACGTGTTCCTGTTCCTGCGCTGGAAAACAAGTCAAACGTCTAAAGAGATGTATCGAAGTATTCCGGCGCGTTGCGTTACGACGGATATGTCGTGTGACATGACGCCCGGGAGCGTCCGTCACAGATAAAATGACAGATGCTGTTTGTTTGCCTCCTGGTTCTTCGTGATTTGGATTTGGTATCTTTTTTTTTTCTTTTTTTTTACTTCCTTCATTTTACCCGCCGTGACCCGTGTTTTTTTCCACGGCAATCAAGGCCAGTACTTGCTCGTCTGCACCATCTTGCTGCTGCTCGAGCGAGGACCGGAACAAACTCTCCCTGGTTTTCCGGTGAGTTTCCGTCCAAGCGCTGACCTTTCCGTCTGCGTTTGCATCACTTGAGGCTCCTCCCGTCGCCGCAGGGAGTACACTCTCCCCCTCGTCCAGCTCCGCCCGCTCACCGTGGCGACATGCCCCCCCGTGGTTAGTCCTTGTCCGTCTGTCCAGGTGGACGCATGGCTTTGATTGGCGGACGCCGTCACCAGGCGTCCTTAAGATTGGTGGTAATTGGCGCGTGCCGGGGGCGGGCTCGTCTTTCACACATGGTCAGCTGTGATTGACCTCATTAGATCCGAGAGACGGCTTCAGTCGGGGCCGCCATCAAGCAATACGTTTTTCTAATTGTCCATAAATGATTGATTATTTGAACACCATTACGTCGGTCCTGTTGTCTTAAGGCAAGGCCCAATGGCCCCCGGGATGATATTTGGTTAGTCCCACTTTTTTGTAACCGTTTTGAAAACAAACGATAAATGTAAGCATTATCCTGTTATACCTCACATTCTATATTGTTTTTTAGAAAAAGGTTGTCATAAACGTTACTTAATTCATAAAAAAATATAATAAAACAAAAGAACTAATTATCGGGATGATGTTTGATTAGTATTAGAACCGGCCCACAGGCCACAGCCGTCTGCTGCTGTTTTGCACGCACCAATACTCCATCGGTGTTGGCGCTAGGAATTTTCAAAATGGGGTCCCAGGAACCCCATCAAGTCATAAAAATGGGGTCCCACAGTAAAATTTTGGGGTCCCACTTTTTTGTAACCGTTTTGAAAACAAACGATAAATGTAAGCATTATCCTGTTATACCTCACATTCTATATTGTTTTTTAGAAAAAGGTTGTCATAAACGTTACTTAATTCATAAAAAAATATAATAAAACAAAAGAACTCATTATCTATGTCCCCCGGGATGATGTTTGATTAGTATTAGAACCGGCCCACAGGCCACAGCCGTCTGCTGCTGTTTTGCACGCACCAATACTCCATCGGTGTTGGCGCTAGGAATTTTCAAAATGGGGTCCCAGGAACCCCATCAAGTCATAAAAATGGGGTCCCACAGTAAAATTTTGGGGTCCCACTTTTTTGTAACCGTTTTGAAAACAAATGATAAATGTATGCATTATCCTGTTATACCTCACATTCTATATTGTGTTTTGGAAAAAGGTTGGCGCTTGGAATTTTCAAAATAGGGTCTATGTTGGTATTCTTATTGATATTGATACTGTTGTTGATATTATTCATTTTTGTTTGACTACTTTGGGATTGTTTTGTGTCATGTTTGTGTGTCCTCTCAATTGCTCTGTTGATTGCTATTCTGGTTCGGGTTTGGTTTTGGAATTGGAATTGTATTATTATGTTATTTTTGTGTATTATTTTGTGTTTTTGTTTTGTTTTTTTGGTCATAAAAAAATACAATCATGTGTGCTTACGGACTGTATCCCTTGCAGACTGTATTGATATATATTGATATATAATGTAGGAACCACAATATTAATAACAGAAAGAAACAACCCTTCTGTGTGAATGAGTGTAAATGGGGGAGGGAGGTTTTTTGGGTTGGTGCACTAATTGTAAGTGTATCTTGTGTTTTTTATGTTGATTTAATAAAAAAAACAAAACTTTTTTTTATTTAAAAAAAATAATAAATTATTTCTTGTGCGGCCCAGTACCAATCGATGGCCCGGTGGTTGGGGACCACTGCTCTATACGACTATTAGCTCTCTACTGTTTTTGTAGTTATTTGCTGCAAAACCCTGGATAAAGATCTTCTATTTCACAGGATTGATTTGCTGTTTTTAAGGACCGTCTTAAAAAAAGAAATCCTTGTCAAAGATCCTCTATATCAGTGGTCCCCAACCTTTTTTTAACTGCGGACCGGTCAACGCTTGAAAATTTGTCCCACGGACCGGAGGGGGTATGATATTTTTTGTTGTTGTTTTTTTTGTTTTTTGTCATAATAAAATACAATCATGTGTACTTACGGACTGTATCCCTGCAGACTGTATTGATATATATTGATATATAATGTAGGAACCACAATATTAATAACAGAAAGAAACAACCCTTTTGTGTGAATGAGTGTAAATGGGGGAGGGAGGTTTTTTTGGGTTGGTGCACTAATTGTAAGTGCATCTTGTGTTTTTTATGTTGACTTAATAAAAATAAAAATAAAAATTAATTAATTTTTTATTTTTTTTTAATTTCTAGGTTGATTTAATTAAAAAATAAAAAATAAAAATAAAAATAATTAATTTCTTGTGCGGCCCGGTACCAATCGATCCACGGACCGGTACCGGGCCGCGGCCTGGTGGTTGGGGACCACTGCTCTATACGACTCAAAGATCCTCAATATGATCTGCAGTTTATTTGTAGGAATCGGCTGCAAAAAGGCTAGTCAAAGATCCTCTATGTTTATCTTCAAAGCCTTAGAACCAGTTGAGACATTTTGTATATTAAAAACGTTTGTTTGTTATCCTCAGGTTTCGGCGGGCTCCCCGGCGGGCTCCTCGACCACGCCCGCCTCCTCGTCGCGCCAGTACGCCCGGCAGCGCATCACACGCGTCAACCTCAGGGACATCATCTTCTTCATGGAGCAGGAGAGAGAGACCGCCCACTCGCTGCTCCTCTACCGCGCCCTCCTCAAGTAGCGTCCTCGTCCTCGTCCTCGTCCTCCAGCCAGGTGCCTTCAGATCAGGTGTCAGCTCTGCGTTTGCAGCCGGTGACTTCCTGTCTAGATTTTCTGAAGAGAAAAGGTTGTTGATGTCTTAGCTTCATTGAGGGGCCGCCATCTTTTTTTCTTTTTTAAACGCTTCACGTTTCCTCTTCTCGCCCCAAAGCGTCTCTGACATCACGACCATATAAGGACGTCCTGTTGCTATTTACTCACCTTGTCTTCATCAAGGAAAAGCCTCTTCCTGGTGTAAATAATCCTTACAATCACCTTAAACACAAGAAGGAAGAATAGCGCCTCCTTTTTTTTTTGGACAACCGTCGTCATAGCAACCGCAACACTGAAAAGAAAACTGTCAAATCACCAAAATGAAGTGGCCTAAAGCCACAAGAAAAAAGAAAAAAATAATGTATTCACTTGTTCAAACAAGTGAAAAATGTCTTATTTTACCTCCCTTTAAAAGTATGACTTCATTCCTGAAAATTAGGATAATTATTTCCTTGTAAAAATACAACTTTAATTTGTGAGATCAATACTTTTATCTGTGAAAAGAGCATAAATTATTAAAAAAAATATACGATTTTAATTATTTATTTTGTTTTTAAATACAACTTTAAAAGTCATTTTTTCCCCGACTAACTTCAAAAAATATAGTCAGAACTTTTTTTCAAAAAATGTATATTTACAATTATTTATTTGTGCACTATTACGCCTGAGACGAGCACGCATATGTCCATCCATCCATCCATTTTCTACCGCTTGTCCCTTTTGGGGTCGCTGGCACGCATATGTCTTTCTTTTTCTTTATGCATTCTAAATCGTAAACAAACACTAGCAAAAGTCAGCTAACAATAGAGGAAATGGCATTCACTCTATTCTCCCTATTAAAGGCTCTAAAAACATCCTACGTTTGAAAGTATATATTAGGGGTTTTCGAATTAATCGCAATTCTTATTTGTACTTCAAAAATCAATTATATGTATATATATATATATATATATATATATATATAAATATATATATATATATACATATTAGAGATTCGCGGTTTGCGGGCACAACCGCGGAGTCCGCGGATTATCCGCGGATCGGGCGGATGAAATTAAAAAAAATTAGATTTTATCCGCGGGTCGGGTCGGGCGGTTGAAATAAAAAAAAAATTTTTAAATAGATTCAGGCGGGTGGCAGTTAAACAAATTGGGAAATATATATACATAGTTAAATGTTGTTACCCACATACGAAAAACGAGCAGGCACCTGCAGCATATGCCACAACAGAAGAAGAAAAAAAGAAAAGAGATGGACACTTTTACGGAGCGGAGAAGGGACGCCTCGCCGGGGTCCGGCACCGAGGCCCCTTCCCCCGAGAGGGCCCCACCGGGAGCCGTAGCTGAGGCGATCCGCGAGAAGGGCCCGACGCACGTCCAGGGTCACCACCGCACCGACACCCCGCCTCGTCCGCCTTCGCCGCGGCCGGCGTCACGCGCAGCAGGTAAGCAGCTTACCTGCCCGCCACCCCCGTGGCCGGGGGCTCGTAACAGGGGTCACTCCGCGCGCTCCGCCCGCGCAGCTTACCTGCCCGCCACCCCTGTTGCTGGGGGCGCGTAACAGGGGTCACTCCGCGCGCAGTGCGCTCACGAAAGGGGTGGGGCTCACCCTGGTTGATATAGACAGCAGGACGTTGGCCATGGAAGTCGGAACCCGCTAAGGAGTGTGTAACAACCCACCTGCCGAATCAACTAGCCCTGAAAATGGATGGCGCTGGAGCGTCGGGCCCATACCCGGCCGTCGCCAGCAGCGAGACGCGCTTGGAGGTGCGCTCATTGCGGCTCCCATATGACTGCGCACTGGTGTGCGTCTGGGTCGTGACAGCGTGGCACGCGAATGTCTGTGCTGCATTGGCTCAGTCTCCTTTCTTTAACAGGCAAAAGCTTATAACCTCACTAATGCCTTGCATCGTCTATATTAGATATATAACAACGGGCGGGTGCGGGCGGGTGCGGTTCTGATCAAATGTTAGAAACGGGTGGATGGCGGATGGTTGACGACTTTCTGATGCGGTTGCGGATGAAATAATTGCCTATCCGCGCATCTCTAATACATATGTATATATATATATATATATATACTGTTATGAATGTTACTTAATTCATTAAAAAAAAACAAAAAAACAATAGAACTAATTATCTATGGCCCCTGGGATGATATTTGATTAGTATTAGAACCGGCCCGCAGGCCACAGCCGCCTGCTGCTGTTTTGCATGTACCATTACTCCATTCGGGTTGGCGCTAGGAATTTTCAATATATATATATATATATATATATATATATATATAAATATATAAATATATATATATATCAGTGTGTGTATATATATATATACATACATATATATATATATAAATATATATATATCAGTGTGTATATATATATATATATCAGTATATATATATATATATATATATATATATATATATATATATATATATATATATATATATATATATATATATATATATATCAGTGTGTATATATATATATATATATATATATATATATATATATATATATATATATATATCAGTGTGTGTATTAGAACCGGCCCGCAAGCCACAGCCGCCTGCTGCTGTTTTGCATGTACCATTACTCCATTCGTGTTGGCGCTAGGAATTTTCAATATATATATATATATATATATATATATATATATATATATATATATATATATATATATATATAAATATATATATATATATATATATATATATATCAGTGTGTATATATGTATATATATCAGTATATATATATATATATATATATATATATATATATATATATATATATATATAAATATAAATATATATCAGTGTGTATATATATATATATATATATATCAGTGTGTATATATGTATATATATCAGTATATATATATATATATATATATATATATATATATATATACATATAAATATATATATATCAGTGTGTATATATATATATATATATATATATATATATATATATATATATATATATATATCAGTGTATATATATATATATATATATATATATATATATATACATATATATATATATATATATATATATATATATGCTGGGCCGTTTTTGGATGTTTTTTAGAGCAAAAATAGTCCCATTACATGCCATATTTTACTAATTAAAATGTATTAAAAAGAAAAACATGTGTTCTTGTCTAATATAAGGATTGTGAATGATAAGAAAAAATCTAAAAAATTGCAATTCCCCTTTAACAACACTTATCCCCTCTAAAGGGGTCATGTTATGATTTATTTCTACATTGAAATCACTTCCTTGTGGTCTATATAACATGTAATGCTGGTCATTTGGTTAAATGTTGCATAGATTATGTTTTACAGATCATCTTCAAGACGCTTTAGGATGCCCAGCTTTGTGGGCGGTCTTTTTTACGTGCCTCCACTTCGACAGCGTCTTCTCCCCGTCATCTTTGTTGTAGTTTTTAGCACTTCCACAGCGAGTCTACTGACAGATATAAGTTAGAACTGTACGCGGTTTCGTAATAGAAATAACAACAGTGGAGGATGCATGTGCATGTACGAGCCAGTCTGCCCCACAACAAGAGGATAGGAGCTTATTGACTACAGTGATGGACTGGTGCAAAGGTCTTTGGGTACATTTTTTGCATTTATGGAAATATCTGCTGATGTCAGACATGGAGCAAGATTGTTTTATAAACATCTCTGTCATGCCTTCATGGTTTGAGTTCACATTTCCGGGACTTCTGCAGATCCCAAATCCACAAAAACAGGCACCAATAGACAAGAAAAGTTGCTTATGGATAATTGGTCCAATTTTGTATTAGACTACTTTTTAATCCAAAAGAGATATATATATTTTTGAAAAAAATACAACTTTGTTCACTATTTACATTTTTTGTTTTAAATGCCACTTTTTTGTCTATTGTTAAATGTCCTTTTTCCCCCATAAAGAAAACTACTTTTCCTTGGGAAAAATAATATTTATTAATTTAATTGTACAAGATTACGACTTCATACCAAAAATACGTGGTATCTAAAATATATTTTTAGATTAAAATTCTTA